>NC_061806.1:30273643-30561143 GCF_021462225.1 Girardinichthys multiradiatus
ACAACCCACGAACAGTTACATGCCCTTCTTTGACGTCAAGTACAGGGTACAGCCCTGTGGGAGGAGATGTAGGAGGGGGAGGAGGCTGAGCAGACGGCGGGGGAGGTGCATAGGGCGGTGGTTTGTCAGCTGTTTCCTTATTCTTGTCAGTGTGTGGTTCTGTATGTGTGGTGTCAGGTTTATCAAACATTGCATATTTTCTTAATCAACTTTTCAGCCTGTTTTTCCTCCTGAGTCTGCTGCACCAGCAACATACACCTGTTCCTTAAACATTTTCCAAACCGGTGCCTCTGCCCCCCACCCTGAGTCATCAGTCTCCTTATCAAGCTGGT
The DNA here is from genome assembly GCF_021462225.1 of Girardinichthys multiradiatus. Classification (NCBI taxonomy): domain Eukaryota; kingdom Metazoa; phylum Chordata; class Actinopteri; order Cyprinodontiformes; family Goodeidae; genus Girardinichthys; species Girardinichthys multiradiatus. The sequence continues at coordinate 30,273,976 of NC_061806.1, forward strand.
CCATGTTTTACACTTTTATGTATTGTGGCCAGCCGGAAGATATGGCACGCTATGTCCCGAGTTTCCAGCCCCTTTGAGAATGTTCTAATCAATTCTCAAGACACCACAAGTGTTTCAGTCATTCATACAAAACAGCAATCAGTTATCTGTCCTTGTTAACACCACGAGGTTCGCCAGACAGATAATTGCATTCACTCAACCGCTTATGAGAGTTCTGCCGACTGCAGCGTTGTCTCTCCGTTCACGCTCTCACTCACTCCGCCTGACAACGTCTGTCTCACAGATTATGTTTTTTGTGCACAGCGCATACGATTTATGTTTGTATATTATGTACTTTTCTCTGGAGTCCACTAGATGTCCTCCAAGTCTAACTATTCTTGCTGAATTATCCTATTTCATTTCATAGTTTTCTCATGCTGGTCTTGTTACAAATGTCATTTATAACTCACAGTCATGCTCTCACTGTTACTGGTCTTACAGATTCATACAACCTGTTCACAGTAACTTATAGCTTCACGGGACTTCAGACTATGTGTTTTATGAATTATCACATCTGTAATCTGGTTTTATTGAGACAGAACTCGAATAAAACACAGCATTCAAACCTTTGTGTTTTGCCCGATCTCAGCTTCTGACTCCTTTAAACATAAAACTCTCAGGGACTCAAACCCTGCTCAAAGGGACTCAAACCCTATTTAAAACCGCTTTCAGAATTCGTAGTTTCCCACACTACGGGCCTCAAACCCAGCACAATCATGGATTTTCGTCAAAAAACGTGGAGTTGCCAAACTCAGGAAAAAATCTTCAACCTCTTTTTATTTTTTTAAACTATTAATACTATTATTTAACCTCGTTCAGATTCCCTTACATTTTTCTTATTTAATAAATTTAGCAGAGTTTTCAACTTACTTGGACATAAGACACCATTTAATTTAAGCCTATTGAAAAATGCCAAAAGCAGAATTTGATTTAAACAGGTTTCTGCTTTACCTTAATATGCTGTGACGGGTACCCGGTGCCAGATGTCCGTTGGTAGATTCTCTGTTTTATCCGAATCTCTCTGCTTTTCCCAAAATCACGTCAGGAGTCACCAAGTTGATGGAGTTGTTCCCAGAAACTGTTGCGTGCTCGTTTGTTTTGGTAAAGCTAAGTCATATGCTATATTGTTTTAGTAAAACTAAATAATAAAAGGAAGCACAGAGTCTGCACAGTTTCTTCTGCCCGGCCGGGGAGAGGTGTTCCAGTTGAGTCATCAGAAACACTTCTGACTTTTCCTCCACAGAACAGGGTTTTTATTCAAAAGCAAGGCGTGTACAATTACAAAGAAAAAACACATATTTTTAGCTGAGTATCAGTTGAACTCTTACACCTGGCATTCAACTGTCTGTTCGACCTTCACAACATTCCTGTTATTCTACTTTTGGCTGTTATTTTCAGACATGTACAGAAATATCTTCACTGGTGCCGGGCTGACCACATCCAAGTCAGACACACACATACACAGCGGCCTGTTTTGAGTAAGCCACTAAGTTACACAATACATTTTATTTCACACATTATTAAACCTAACTTGAGCATAGCAATGCAGACCCTATTAAGTATTTTAAATATTTTCCAACAATACCAACCAACTCCTTACCTTCAATTATGGCTTCTCATTGCCCTGTTACTGTCATCCTGACTCCCACATAAAGTGCTGTGTGGATTAAAGTCTCCTCACTAAATATGGAACATCATCCTCCATTCCCATTCACCCTATCCTTACATGACACAGAGCATGAATGATAAAATCCAATGATGGTTTGAACCATGTTTCTTAAATGCATATAATATCTGGTGTTGTATTTAAAGTGGTAATGAATCCTTTAAATTCCTGACCATTTGCTATCAGACTGACAATCCATTGTAATATAAATATTAGATAATGTTTTGAGAAGCTCCCTCAGATGTACCTTCATCATGTCCAAGATCAGCATGGATTTTTCACCTTTAAAAACTTTGCATCTACTTTTACAGTGACTTTTATTTTCTCTGTTTTAGTCTTTGATTCTGAACAGTTGATGACACAATGCACCAAATATGCTGTTGAAAGAAGAGAACTGGTTCATAATTTCCCAAGACAACAAGTTGCAACTGGTCAGTGTTATTGGTTTTGTTCAGGAACCTTAAGAAGACTGAATTAATGTGAAAGTTGTAAAAATGTCATTAATATAAATGTACTGAAGGTTATTTTTCTGTTTTCCTCTTATTTTCTCAACCGTTGCCAGGATCGGGTCCTTTCTGCTCCATTACAATAATGCACCTTGTATGGGCAAAGCTAATCTTTAAGAGAGAGCTGGCGTTGACTGGCATGACCGCAGGAATAAACAGAGGTCAAAATACATAAACAGAGATTGTAAAGGGCAACTTTTAATGAGAGAACAGGAGGATCTTTAGTCAAAAAGTTCATGAAGGGAGGAACATATTTTAATGAAATGTTGGGATAGCTCACAGCATAAATAAAATAAATAAATGTGTTTTTAGGGCCTTACCATTCCATTAAACTCTAAGAAAATCAATTTTATGGCAGTTTTATTTTTAGAAATGTAAGAAATTCTGACAATTGAGCCTCAGATGTGGGAGAGAGACTGAGAGAGTAAAAGATAAAAAAGTCATTAACATAGATGAGATAAGAAGCACATTTATTTGAGCCACAGTAAACACAATTTCTCTGAGTTTAAGAACAACTTTAGTTGGAGCAAACTGAGCAGAAAGTTTTTTCTAAATGTCACAAAATGCGTCTTTATCTGCTTCAGCCAAATCTCTTTTTTTCATCAGTTATAAACTGTTAATCTTCATCCTTCAGTTAAACAACTAACAAAAAATCCAAACCAAGTCAAATTATTGTGAAGCTTAAACACCACAATGCAGCATTCATGAATATGAAGCTGCTCTAAAAATGTTAAATATTTGGTTCTGTGTTAGAAAAAAGATGAAGTAAAAGTAGCTTTTTATTAATTGCTGAACTGATGTGGAACAGAAAAACTGCAAAGTAAATACAAAGAAAACAGAAAAGTAAATTACAGTAAAAGCATTAGAATGAATTTCTAAAACAGGAACGCAAAACTGGCCTGAATCCTTTTACAAAATTAAATGATTCAATAAATAAACAACTAGTCAGAGAACTTAACCCCCCAATGCTGGAGCCAAAGTTACACCCTTGGCACCAACCCAGACGCCCACCGAAATACCCAAGCAGGGGCCATTCCGTTAGATGAGAATGAAGCCATTTTCCCTCTTGGACTATAGTAAGCGTATAGAAAACACAGCCGTCAAAGATCCCGGTGTTAAAATGCTTTTCTTCGTGTTCCTGTTTCTTCTTGATCTAAGAAAAGTTGCGACTGGTAAGTAAAAAACATCTGATATATGTTGTTCTGGTTGTTATTGGCCGGTTGGACCGCAGTGAAATACTGACTAGTTCAGTAAAGTTGGATCAAAATCCACAGATTCAGATGCTCCGTCTCAAACGAAGCTTTATTAAAACACAAACTGTAGCTTTTTGTAACTGAGGCGAGCTGAACAACAGACTAGATTCTTTCTAATCAAACAAAGGTCGTCCTTTGAGCGCAACAAATAACTTTTACAATATTCAGCTGATGTGAGACCTGCATGTAGGGACCATCAATAAAGTGCAATGATCTGTTATAAAAATATTCAGTCCCTCTACTTTTATCTTAGCAGCCCTTAAAATGAAGGAATTATTATTACTAATTGCAAATAGATTGAGCGGTTAGTGCTCCGTCTGTCCCGTTAAAGCTGTCGTTTGTGCTGCTTTCGTTTCTGAAATGTTATGAATTATAATCACGTCCGATGACGTCACCAAAACCCCATTTTGCTCCGAACTGAACCGCAGTTTTCTCATTTTTAGTGCTTCATTTGTGCAGGTTTGTGCTGTTTATGAGATATAAGTTTTAATTTCAGATGATCACATGACTTTATTGAGCCATTTGGACTACATTTCCTGGACAACGTCTTGAACGCATGCAGCTGAGTATGACTCCAGTGGTGACAGAAAAACTTGTCCAGTCCAGGATCTGCAACGCTTCCACTGTGAGGTGTGCTATATTTTAGTACTTGCAAAGATACGATGGGATCTTTGTCCCCTAAATCCAAAGGGTTTCTCTCTTGTTTGACTTTCCACAGTGTGGCAAAATTAGTTAGGTGGCTTGGCTCTGGATCTCCAACCTCCATCAGATCTGCTGCCTTTGCTGACCTCCATACAGCTGGTTCCATCCTGCCATCACACAGCCCTTATGCAGGTTTCCAGACAGTAACCACTTGGAATGTAAATTTACTGAAACACTGAGGTTTGTGCTCGGTCTCATGTAACAAGGTGGAGCATAGAGTATATAGTGATGATGGTTCTTTGTTTCTGTATGTTCCACCTTCACCCACGAGAGGAGTAGGATTGGGCCCTGGTACCATAATTGTACTATTTTTCTGCTTTTCTATATAAAGTATTTAAAATGTATTTACAGAGCTGTAATATATAATTTAAAGATTAAAGGGTAAATTGAATCTCTTTGCCTGGAATAAAAGGACCTGACTTTGATGGAACATTGAAGCACCATTGGACTGTTAACTGCTGGCTGTCTGTCACGTCATTTCAACATGGCCACGATACTCTTTACAGGAGCCTCCGATCTCTATGTAGGTGCTGCTGACAGTTGGATTGACCTTGGCTCTTTGGAACACAAATGTACGTGTTTTGACCTTCTTCCAAATCTGATCAGTTATGACATGAGTCCAAGTGCCAGGTTTCAAAGTGGTGTATTCCCTTTTCCCAGTTGAGAAAGCTTGTTGTTGTATTCTACTTTTTCAGGAATAAATTTAAATTCAAAGAGAACTTTTCTGGAAGAAATGCAACCTGAGTCTAACTCTGTGTCAACACTACTTTCAGAAACACTTTCCTGATCACTAATTTCCAAAGAAGACCAGATGCCTGGTGTCTGTTTAATTTCACCGAGGTATGCAGGGCCTTTGCAGACATCTTGTGTTCCTGCTGTTGACTCAGATCTGTCCAGGCAGTGGCAGGTGGCGTGGCTATTTTGACATTTTGAAGTATGGCCTCTTTTGAGAGTACTGCAAAAAGGGAATTCCTGTCTACCGATGGCTGTCTGGGTGTATAATTAAAGAATAAAAAAGCAAAATCTATGATTAGCATTGATCAAAAGATTAATTCTGGTCTACATAATCTGTCTGGATCCACAAAACATCAATCTACAGCAATCTCTGGACACTTACTACTTACAACCTTCAAATCACAACCCAAAAACCATCTGTTCAAGTTAGCCTTCTCACTTTCATTTCTTAGCCATTTCTAATAGTACTTAATTTCAGTTTCAGTTTGTTTTATTATAATTATTTTATCGTTTTTAAAGTTGGAAAGTGTTCTTTGGTGTCTTGAATGATGCCACCAAATAAAATGCCTTATTATTTTTACTACTTGGCTTGCAACTGAAAGTACCTGTTCAATTTTGAAAATGTTCCTTAGCCCTCTAGGATCACAGATGCTCCAAAGCATCCATGAATGAATATGAATGTCATATCTGTAAGACAAAGCCTAGCTGAGTCTTCATTTCAACATGTATCAAAAGTGTGGACATCAAACTAAATTACCAGTTGTGTATTTACTTGAATGCATGACTACAATATCCATCCATCCATTCATCTCTCCTAATCCGGGGCAGATTGCAGCACAGCAGACACTGGGTGAGAACCTTATTTATAATTAAAATTACAAAAAAAATGCTCTTTTTCATGAACCTTGAAGACATTTAATAGGTCAACTATGAACAGAAATGTGATTGACAAATAAAACAATGCATTACAAATTTCATTGATTAAAGTTAAACTACATTATACACAATATATTTCTTAACCAAACTTTCTTTAACAAATTTACACACAAAAGCATAAAGGAATTTTAAGAAGACAACAGGCTGAGCAGCATCAGATATTAGTTATTATAAATGTTATACACATTACATTATAACGGTCGCAGGTCATAGACGTCATCAGTTCCTGTCAAGGTTGGCTGCAGCTGGTGAAATCCATTCCCACACAAGGTGGTGTTGTCTGGCAGAGACGGACGTAATCAATTCAGGTGAAATCGTGATCATCTGAAATTAAAACTTATATCTCATAAACAGCACAAACCTGCACAAACGAAGCACTAAAACATGAGACAACTCCGGTTCAATTTGGAGCAAAATGGGGTGTTGGTGACGTCATCGGCCGAAATTATAATTCATAATTTCTCAGAGACGAAAGCAGCAAATGGAGCACTAAAAAGGTAGACCAATCTGGTTTGATTTGGAGGAGGGTTGGGGAATGGTGACCTTTGGATGACCTAAAAAATAGTCTTCAATATCTCAGAAACCAAAGCGGCACAAAGGAAAATTTTTACGGCACAAACGGCGCACTAACCGCTCAATCTATAAGTTTTCACATGGGTGGGGTGTCAGCTTCACGCAGCTGAGCTAAAGGCCATTATCAGAGCAACCTGGGCTCTCATGACACCTGAGCAGTGCCACAGACTGATCGACTCCATGCCACACCGCATTGCTGCAGTAATCCAGGCAAAAGGAGCCCCAACTATGTATTAAGTGATGTACATGCTCAAGTTTGCGTGTATTTACGCACGCTTTTACGCAACGTTGATTTTAGTACATGTTGAGTTGAGCGTAAAACATTGCGCCATAAGATTTTTGTGCGTAAATACGTTTCGTACGTGAGGCCCTGGGTCTCCTGCTGCAACAAGAAAGTGTAACAAAGGATTCAAATTGTATATCTCAAACTATCAGCACAACTACGAGGGTAAGTAAGTTAGTTTGATGTAGTGCGGTGTTGGCTATCTGTTAGTGGCTAATGGCTAGTTAGCGACGTGTTTATTTTTAGTGTACTAATGTTATTGAAACAACTTTTTCTTCATTTAAACTGAACAGATGTTTTTTGATCAGTGTACTAACACTCTGCCCCTCTCAGTTTCTAGCAAAGTTCAGGACACAGGTGAAGTTGTTGTTAGGGACACTGTGCTACAGGGATATGAAGAAAGCTGAGAAACCTCACAGTTTAAATGTAGGGTGAAGCTGAGGTTGATAAGTCTAGTTTTAAGCTTGTTAGTTCAATAACCCGGTGTTCCTAATGTTCATGGGGATTTAGCTATGGTGGTAATTAATTTGTGAAGGAGTACAAAATGGAAATTACTATAATTGGCATGTGAGTTTAACAGGTGAGTTTAGCCTTGCTGGTCCCCATTGGGTTATTTGATGCATGCATTCTTGTTCATCTTATGCTTGTTTTATATGTTTGTTAATTTATTTTAATCCGGTGTTACAGTGGATTCAGTTATGGTCATTCATGTTTATTCGCTCCTTCAAATCTAAAGAATACATTTACAGCCCTATTAACGTTAGGCAGGTATGTTTACCTAGCTGGTCCCCTCTAGGTTGAATGCATTTTAAATTAAGTTTTCTTCACCTCAGCCATTCATTTAAGATATAATCTTGTGATTTTCTAAATGTACTAGCCTACTCTTGGCATTCATACAACATACTTTAATCAAACATAAAAATACACAACTGGTCTATGATTATAGAACATTAGATATAGAAAATATTTGATCAACAAGAATGTGTCCTGAAAGAATGGTTGATGAGTGACGAAACTCAGATGAATAACTATTTACTACGCCATTTTTATTTATGCAGTTGGTACTGAAAGATCCCAGTCCTGTGGAGCTGATTCACCACAGCTGCACATGTGTTGCTGGTCCTGCATTATGCAACCACTATGTTCAATTCAATTCAATTCAAAAATACTTTATTATTCCCAAAGGGAAATTAAATGTTGTAGCTCATTATGAAGGTTTCTTCAAAGAGACGTTGTAGATGCTGATGGCTGTGGGCAGGAAGGATCTCCTGTAGCACTCCGTTTTACAGCAGATCTGAAGAAGCCTCTGACTGAAGACACTGTTGTTGTAGGACAGTCTCATGAAGAGGATGCTCAGGGTTCTCCATAATGTTCTTCATTTTATGAAGAATCTGTCTTTCCACAATGATCTCCAGAGGTTCCAGAGGAGTCCCCAGAACAGAGCCAGCCTTTTTTATCAGCTTGTTGAGCTTTTTTAAGTCCTTGGTTCTGATGCTGCTTTCCCAGCAGATGATGGCAAAAGAGATCACACTCTCCACAACAGACTTATAGAAGATATGCAGCATCTTGCTGCAAACACCAAAGGACCTAAGCTTCCTCAAGAAGTACAGTCTGCTCTGTCCCTTCTTGTAGATGGCTTCACAGTTGCATCTCCACTCTAGTCTGTTGTCCAGGTGAACACCGAGGTATTTATACTCCTCCACCACCTCCACTTCTTTTCCCATGATAGAAATAGTTTTTGACTTATTCCTGTTTCTCTTAAAATCTACAATCATCTCCTTTGTTTTAGTCACGTTCAAAATTAGATGATTGCTTCCACACCATGCCACAAAGCGGTCCACCACCTTCCTGTACTCAGCTTCTTGTCCATCTCTGATCCACCCCACGACTGCAGAATCATCCGAGTATTTCTGCAAATGACAGTAGTCTGTCTTGTACTGGAAGTCTGAGGTGTACAGAGTGAAAAGGAATGGTGAGAGTACCGTCCCCTGTGGTGCTCCTGTGCTGCTGACTACCTGGTTAGACTCACAACCCTTCAGTCTCACAAACTGTGGTCTGTTTGTCAGGTAGTCTTTGATCCAGGAGATTGTTGAGGCCTCCACCTGAGTCTTCTGGAGTTTCTGACAAAGCAAATCAGGTTGGATTGTATTAAATGCACTGGAGAAATCAAAGAACATGATCCTCACAGTGCTGCTGGCTTTGTCCAGATGACAGTGGGTTTGTTGAAGCAGGTGTATGATGGCATCTTCAACTCCCAACTCCACAGCGATAAGCAAACTGAAGTGGGTCCTGATGATTTACTGTTTGCTTACTCAGGTGGGCCAACAGGAGTCTCTCTAGGACCTTCATGATGTGAGATGTCAGGGCAACAGGTCTATAGTCATTGAGGACTGATGGGTGAGTTTTCTTTGGTACCGGAACAAGACTGGAGGTCTTCCACAACACCGGAACCTTCTTCTGGGCCAGGCTAAGGTTGAAGAGGTGCTGCAGAATCCCACAGAGCTGCTCTGCACAGCCCTTCAGGACTCTAGGGCTGACATGATCTGGACCTGCAGCCTTATTCTGATTCAGTCTCTGCAGTTGCATCTTCACTTGACTTCTTGAGACACACAGGTGGAAGGGGGAAGCAAAGGAAGCATCACCATCTTCTGATATGGTTGAAGACAAACATGTGGAAGCAGAAGGGTCTAGGGCTGAGGTGGAAGATAAAAAATGTGAGGTGTTACTGGACAGCTGTGGGTCCTGTGGGTCAAAGGAAGATGGAATGTCTGTTTGGGTGTGAGCAGGAGAGGAGGATGCGAAGCTTGTTTCTGAACTGAACCTATTGAAGAATGTGTTCAGTTCATTGGCTCTGTCCAGACCTCCATCGGTCTGATCATCCTTCTGCTTGAAGCCTGTGATCTTCTTCATCCCTGTCCACACATCTCTGATATTGTTTTGCTGGAGCTTGCTCTCCAGCTTCTTCTTGTACACCTCCTTGCTGTCTCTTATCTTGACTTTAAGTTGCTTCTGTATACTCCTCAATAATTCTCTGTCTCCCTCTCTGAAGGCTCTTTTTTTCTTGTTAAGCAGGTCCTTCAGGTCACTGGTGATCCAAGGTTTGTTATTGGGGAAGCATCTCACGGTTCTGGTGGGGATTATGTTATCCACACAGTTTATATAGTTTATATAGTCGGTTACACACTCAGTCATGGCATTGATGTCCTCTCCATGTGGCTGGCACAGTGCGTCCCAGTCTGAAGCCTCAAAGCAACTTTGCAGAGCTTCTTCAGCTTCCTGTGACCATTTTCTCACAGTCCTCTTTATTACAGGTTGCCTCATAACAAGGGGCTTATATTTCGAGCAGAGAAAAACATGATTGTGATCTGATTTGCCTAGAGGAGGTCTTGCTGTAGAGATGTATGAGTCCTTGACATTTGCATAAAACAAATCCAATGTTTTGTTTTCTCTGGTAGAGCAGCTGACAAACTGTTGAAACGTTGGAAGTGTAGCAGAGAGTGAAGCATGGTTAAAATCACCAGAAATTGCCACAAAAACATTGGGGTTTTGTGTCTGTAGCTTAGCAACAACTGAGCTGATGGCATCACATGCAGCGTCGGCAACAGCGGAAGGTGGAACTTAAACTGTTGCCAAAATAACACTGGTGAACTCTCTGGGTAAATAATATGGACGGAAACGTACTGCCAACAGTTCAATATCTGGACTGCAGAGATGACACTTCACAGTTACATGTCCTGGATTACATCATCTGTTGTTCACAAGTACTGCCAGTCCACCTCCTTTACATTTGCCGCTCCTCTTTAAATCTCTGTCTGCTCGTATGGTTAAAAAGCTCGGCAGAGAGACGCTGGAGTCGGGGATATGATCCTGCAGCCATGTCTAAGTAAAACACATAATACTGCATGCCCGGTACTCTGGCTGGGTCCTTTGTAGGGCTTGGAGTTCATCCAACTTGTTTCCCAACGATCTCACATTGCCCATCATAATTGACGGAAGAGATGGTTTGAACTTCCCCTTTCTCTCTCTTCTCTTAGCTCCTGCTCTGCATCCACAGCGTCTCCTTTTCAACTCATCAGGGATTTGGGGTTGTAGTTGAAGTATTATTTGAGCTTTTGAGATATTAATCAGCTGCTCCCGGTTGTAAGAAACAACCCCGTTGCCATGGCAATGCATCATAACAAACGTCCAAAAATAGAAAGTATTAAGAAAAATCCTCCAAGCTGCACAGCATCAGACACCGGAGTGGACAATCATCCAAAAAAAAAAATCAACTGTATCCACCACAAGAGGAATAGCTCCCAAAAAAGAATAAATCAGAATCAAAAGTAACAGAGCTACTCCAACCTGCTGCCACCTTGAGCGGCGCAATTATATGTTGCTTTGCTGTTCCAGTCAGCACATTACTCTGAGCTGAAGCTGAAAACTCCCATGAATGCTCGAGTGCCCTGCAGAGGGTATAGAGCTGGTCCAGTGTTCCACGGCCGGGACAAAAACCACACTGCTCCTCCTGAAACCGAGGTTAAACTATCAGCCGGACTCTCCTCTCGAATACCCTGGCATAGGCCTTACCAGGGAGGCTGAGGAGTGTGATCCTCCTATAGTTGGAACACACTCTCCGGTCACCCTTCTTATGAAGGGGGACCACCACCCCAGTCTGCCAGTCCAGAGGCACTGTCCCCGACCGCCACACAATGTTGAAAAGGCGTGTCAACCATGACAGCCCCACAACATTCAGAGACTTGAGGTACTCAGGGCGGATCTCATCCACCCCCCCGAAGCCCAGCCACCGTGGAGCTTTTTAACCACCTTGGTGACTTAAGCCTGGGTGATGAAAGAGTCTATCCCCGAGTCCCCAGCCTCTCCTACCACCAGGGAATGCATGATGGCAGGATTGAGGAGATCCTCGAAGTACTCCTTCCACCGCCCGATAATGTCCCAAGTCGAGGTCAGCAGCTCCCCACCCCCACTGTAAACAGTGTTGGTGCTATTATCACTGTTTCCCCCTCTTGAGGTGCTGAATGGTTTGCCACAATCACTTCGAGGCCAACCGGTAGTCCTTCTCCATGGCCTCACTGAACTCCTCCCAGGCCCGAGTTTTTTCCTCTGCCACAACCGATCCGCAGCATGCTTGGCTTCACGGTACCTGTCAGCCACCTGAGGAGTCCCACAAGCCAACCACAGCCGATAGGACTCCTTTTTCAGCTTGTTACCGTCCCCTACTGCCGGTGTCCACCACCGGGTTCGGGGATTGGCACTGCAGACCTTACGACTGCAGCTATGGGCAGCAGCATCGACAATAGATGCGGAGAACATGGTCCACTTGGACTCCATATCGCCAACATCCCCTGGAATCTGGTCAAATCTCTCCCGGAGGTAAGAGTTGAATACATTCCTTTCCGAGGGCTCCGCAAGACGTTCCCAGCAGATCCTCACTATGCGCTTGGGCCTGCCAAATCTGTCCGACTTTCTCCTCTTCCAGCGGATCCAACTCACCACCAGGTGGTGATCAGTGGACAGCTCAACCCCTCTCTTCACCTGAGTGTCCAAAACATGCGGCCGAAGGTCTGATGACACGACAACAAAGTCGATCATCGACCTCCTGCCTAGGGTGTCCTGGTGCCAAATGCACTGATGGACACCCTTATGCTTGAACATGGTGTTCATTATGGACAATCCGTGACTAGCACAGAATCAGAATCAGAATCAGCTTTATTGCCAAGTTCGTGCATACAAACAAGGAATTTGACTCCGGTACACTTTGCTCTTTTGTTCTGTTTTTGCATTACAGAATATACAAATTTACAATTTACAATGTACAATATACAATGTACAATGCAATATTCTGCATTACAGAATATACAATTTTACAATTTACAATGTACAATATACACATATCTAATAGAAAAGGTGCATTTGCAACATCGGTATGCTGTTGTTTTGTACTCTATTGAATGTTCATCAGAGAAACAGCCTGGGGGAAGAAACTGTCTTTGTGGCGGCTGGTTTTAGTGAACAGTGCTCTGTAGCGACGGCCTGAAGGTAAAACTCTAAACAGTTTATGTGCAGGGTGTGTGGGGTCTGCAGAGATTTTACCAGCTCTTTTCTTGACCCTAGACCTGTATAAGTCCTGGATGGAGGGAAGGTCAGCTCTGATTATTCTCTCTGCAGTCCTGATTATTTGTTGCAGTCTGGACCTGTCCTGTTTTGTGGATGAGCCAAACCACACTGAGATGGATGAAGACAGGACAGACTGAACGATGGCAGTGTAGAAGATGACCAACAGCTCCTGTGGAAGGTTGAAGTTCTTGAGTTGCCTCAGGAAGTACAGTCTCTGCTGGGCCTTCTTTCAAACAGTGTCTATGTGGGAAGACCATCTCAAGTCCTCAGAGATGGTGGTTCCTAAGAACCTGAAGTGGTCCACGGCCGATACAGTGTTGTTGAGGATGGTGAGTGGGGTGTATGGGGGTGGTGTTCTCCGAAAGTCCACCACCATTTCCACAGTCCTGAGTGGATTCAGTTCAAGGTAGTTCTGACCGCACCAGTGTACCAGCCGATCCACCTGCTGTCTGTATGCAGACTCATCACCATCCTGGATCAGTCCAATGACAGTGGTATCGTCTGCAAACTTAAGGAGTTTCACGGACGAGTCCGATGAGGTGCAGTCATTTGTGTACAGAGAGAAGAGGAGTGGGGATAGAACACACCCCTGGGGGGCACCAGTACTTATTGATCTGGATCGGGAGAAGATGCTCCCCAGTCTCACCTGCTGCTGTCGGTCTGTCAGGAAGCTGTTGATCCACTGACAGGTGGAGGCTGGGACGTTGAGCTGGGTGAGCTACTGGTGTGTTGCAGGATGAAGTGTAGACCTAAGTTAACAGCATCATCTGCTGACCTGTTTGCTCTGTGAGCAAATTGCAGGGGGTCCAGCAGGGGGCCTGTGATGTCTTTCAGGTGCTTCAGCACCAGCCGCTCAAAGGATTTCATGACCACAGACGTCAGGGCTACAGGCCTGTAGTCATTTAATCCTACGATGGTGGGTTTCTTGGGAACTGGGATGATGGTGGATCGTTTGAGGCAGGAGGGGACCTCACATTTCTCCAGTGACTTGTTGAAGATCCTTGTGAAGATCGGAGCAAGTTGATGTGCGCAGGCTTTCAGACATAATGGGGAGACATTATCAGGTCCTCCAGCTTTCTTTGTTTTCATGCGCTGAAAGAGCCTGTTTACCTCTTCCTCTGAGATCTTTAGTGCAGGCAGAGGATCTGATGGTGGGGGGTTGGTTGCTTTATGGGAGGAATTTGTTCCTGAATAGGATGTGGAGGAGATGATTTGAGGTGTGAATGGCTTCTTGTCATGTCTGCAGTAGAAGCCATTCAGACGGTTGGCCAGGAGACGACTCTGTTCAGGATGGGTGGAGGGGCTCTTGTAGGCAGTCAGGTTTCTCAGACCAGTCCATACAGCCGAAGCGTCACCAGTAGAAAGGCTGTTCTTCAGCTTCTCACTGTAGCTTCTCTTAGCTGCTTTGATCTCCTTTGTTAGTTTGTTCCTGGCCTGCTTGTACTGCACCCAATCTCCACTGCTGTGAGCTTCTTCCTTTTCCCTGCGCAGATTCCTGAGGTGTGGAGTAAACCATGGCTTATTGTTCCCAAAGGTGCAGAAGGTCTTGGTCTGCACACACATGTCCTCACAGAAACTGATGTATGATGTCACCACATCAGTTAGTTGGTTTAAGTCAGTGGCTGAGGTTTCAAAAACAGTCCAGTCTGTGCATTCAAAGCAGGCCTGTAGCATCTGCTTTGATTCCTCAGTTAACAGTGTGAACCTTGGGTTTGGAAGCTCTTAGTCTCTGTCTGTAGGTTGGGATGAGGTGGATAAGAGAATGATCCGAAAAACCCAGAGCAGCCCTGGTAGCAGCATGATATGAGTCCTTTAAAGCTGTGTAACAATGGTCCAGTGTGTTTTTGTCTCTGGTGGGACACTTAATATGCTGTCTGTATTTGGGGAGTTCATGGGAGAGGTTTGCTCTGTTAAAATCTCCCAGTATTATGATGAAAGAGTCCGTGTATTTTTTCTTCACGTCTGTAATCAGCTCAGCAAGATGTTTTTCCGCGGCAGAAGTGCAGTCATGCGGTGGAAAATATGAGCCGATTATTATAAACGAGGAAAACTCTCTCGGTGAATAAAACGGTTTACAGATTATGGAAAATGACTCCAGATCCGGGCTACATGTTTTTCCCAGCACTTTTACGTCTCTGCACCAACCTTCATTTATATAAAAGCAGATTCCACCTCCTCGCTTCTTCCCCGATAGCTCCGCGCTGCGATCCGCTCTGAACAGCTGGAAGTACGACATCAAGAGTGCACGGTCCGGGATGTTTTCACTCAGCCATGTCTCGGTAAAGCAGAGAACCGCTGATCCGCGGAGGTCCGTGTTTTTACCGGTGAGAAGAAGCCGCTCGTCCATCTTGTTGTTGAGAGAGCGGACATGTGCCAGGTGGATTGAAGGCAGTGGTGTGTGAAGTCCTCTTTTGCGGAGCTTTACCAGCGCGCCAGCACGCTTTCCCCTTCGACGCTTTTGGCGCAGAATCCCATATAGAGCCGCAGCTCCACTCGCCAGGAGCTCGGTGAACCTCGGATCAATGAAAGATGGTGAAAAAAAACCAAGAGAGGACTCTCTGATGTTGAGAAGTTCCTCTCTACTGAATGAGACCACAGGATTGTGGCCCGACACCACAGAACTGTGGCTTGAAAAACATAAAAACACACAAAAAACAAAAACAAAGAGAGAGCGAAGCTCCGAGGCTGCCATTGTCGGCGCCATCTTGAATGTTTGAAGTTCAATAATGAAACACCACTTGGATTCAAATTGGCGAGGCCATTCCTCCCAATCACGCCCCTCCAGGGTTTCACTGTCGTTTCCCACGTGGGCGTTGAAGTCCCCCAGCAGAATAATGGAGTCCCCGGCACTATCCAGCACCCCCGACAGGGACGCCAAGAAGGGAGGGTATTCCGCACTACCGCTCAGCCGGTAGGCCGAAACGACAGTCAGAGACCTGTCCCCAACCCGAAGGCACAGGGGTGCGACCCTCTCATCCACTGGGGTAAACCCCAACACGAGAGCGCTGAGCAACAAGCAAACCCACCCCAGCTCGCTGCCTCTCCCCGCGGGCCACTCCAGAGTAGAAGAGAGTCCCCACTCCAGAGTCCAGCCCCTCTTGAGGAGATGGGTTCCAGAACCCACTCTGTGCGTTGAGGTGAGCCCGACTATTTCTAGTCAATATCACTCGACCTCCCGCACAAGCTCAGGCTCCTTCCCCCCCAGCGAGGTGACATTCCATGTCCCTAAAGCCAGCCTAAGCATCCGGAGATCGGGCCGCCGAGGTCTCCACCTTCGTCCGCCGCCAAATCCTCTTTGCACCGGTCCCTCATGGTTCCCCCTGCAGGTGGTGAGCCCACTGGGGGATGGCCTTGTGTGTCTCGTTTGGGCTTGGCCCGGCCGGGTGCAATGAGGAGCAACCCAGCCACCAGGAGCTCTCCGACGAGTCTCGACCCCAGGCCTGGCTCCAGTGTGGGAGCCCGGCTCCGCTGTACCGGGCGACATCACATGCGTCAATTTTATGGTCCTCATGAAGGTGTCTGGAACCACTCTTTGTCTGACCCGTCACCTAGAGCCTGTTTGCCATGGGAGACCCTACGAGGGGCATTTAAGCCCCAGACAACATAGCCTCTAGGATCATTCGAGCACTGAAACCCCTCCACCACGTTAAGATGGTGTTTCAAGGAGGGGAAATAAAGAATTTTGCCAAACAAAATATAAGATTATAACAGAGTTCAATTTTTTTGTTCTTCAGTAATATTCCAAATGTTATTATACCTCTAGAAATAGATTCTGTAAGTATAATTGTTGGTTGGTCCAACTTTCTAAACTATTCCAAAATGTTTTGGTTTATTGCGGTAGTAAAAATTATGGTCTATTGTTTCTATATCATTTTCACAGAATGAGAATTTATTATCCTCAATATTAAATCTGTTTCTTAGTAATTCTTTAGAGGGGTAAGTTGCATTTAACATTTTAAAGTGCATTTTTTTAGCTTTTGGTTGTATTGGAAGTTACAACAGAGTTCTTAACTTTTCCAAATTTTTTTTTTAATTTGTGAAAAATATTATTGAATGTTGGAAATTATTATTATTACTGAACATCATTGGATTTTGTCAATTACTGTAGGAATGTTTTTGTTATTTCTTAAGAAAAGGGTAGTGTCATCTGCTAATTGGGCAATGATTAATTCTGTTAAAAAATATTCAGTTTCTCAAGGTCATTACAATTTTTTAGATAAATTGTTAGCATTTCTGATAAAATAAAAAGATATGGTGAAATTGGAGAGCCGTGTGGAATTGCAACATTAATGTTAAATCTACCTGTGGTACATTTATGTAGCATTACACAACTGCTAATGTTCTGATACAGCCCTCTAATTAAATTAATACATTTGTCTCCAAACCCACATTTTCCAAGAACTGAAAATAAAAACTGGTGTTCAACAGAGTCAAAGGCTTTATAAAAGTCTAAAAAAAGAATAAAGCCGTCATCACTGATCATTTCTCTATATTCAATTATGTCCATTACTGATCTAATATTGTTATTTATTGATCTTCCCTTTAAAAAGCCAGATTGTGAATTTGAAATAATATTTGAAATTCCTGTTTGGAGGCGCATGATAAATATATAAGTTAGCAATTTATAATCCGAAAGTGTAATGGGTCGTCTATTCTCAATAATTCTTGGGTCTTTGTCTGGTTTGGGGATAGTAATAATAATTCCTTCTCTCATAGTAGGAGGAAGATTATAATTTCTAAAGATTTCTGTAAAAACCTGATATAGCAATAGGTTTATGTCTTCCTAAAAGTGTTTCTAAAAGTTTCCTGTAAGACCATCTGGCCCAGGAGCTTTATTTATTGATAAGCAATTAACAGTCTTATAAAGTTATTGTATTTTGATATTACTATCATAGGTTTGTTTGAAATGATCTTCTATTTTTGGGATAAATGTTTCAATGTGTTTCAGGAAGGTGTGAGAGATTTGTTCAGAGAAGTTTGAAGTGTATAAATTGCTATAAAATTAAAGAACATTCAGCTGCTATTAGTGTTTCATTGCTGGTTTCTACATTATTTATAATTAGAAATTTTATAGCGTTGTGTTGTCTTTTTTTTTTTTTTTCCAATTTATAGAAATAGGCTGAATTTTTTTCAGCCTCCTCAATCCACCTGGTTCTTGATCGAATAAATTCTCCTCTGGCCCTCTGGATATACATTTCATCTAGTTTAGGTTGTAGAGTTAATATTTTTTGTTTATCTTCCATCAAGGGTTTAGATTTATTGCAGTATATATTAAGTTGTTGAATAATATCAAGTTCTTTTTATTGAAGTTCCTTTTTAATTTGTTTGCTAAATGAGATGGAAAACTGTCTGATTTCATATTTTAGAAATTCCCATTTTTGGATTGGACTTCTTAATTCTTATGAGTCCTTTATTTCAAGATTAATTCTCATATTTCTTGGCAGTAATTTCCAATATTTATTTGATTTTGGTTTCCAGTATTTAGGTTTTATCTGTAAGGAAATAAGACTATGGTCATTCAGAGGCGCAACAGAAATGTCAGAAGTGATTTCATTGGTCCATGACTCAATGGCTATAATCCAGTAGTCAATTCTTGACTTCTTATTTGAACTAAACCATGAGAACTCTATACCTTGGGGATTAAGATGACGCTACGCATCAACTAGGTTTTGTTCACTACAAAAAGTTTTGAAAATTGTGTTTGGGTAACTAGAACCATGTTTAGAAGGACATTTATCATACAATTCATCTTGAACAAGGTTGAGATCACCTCCAATTATAACTTTGTTTGTTAAATATGTTAAGTTGAAGTGACCTAGTTCTAGGGCTATTGCTTCTAGGAGTATTTTTTATTACTTAGATTATTATAGCTATATATATTTAATAAAATAAAAATGTAATTATCTAAACAAACAGTAAGGATTAACTAGTGAACATATTCATCCATCTTGTGTGAAATTATTTGACCCTGAAAGTGTTTTAGCAGAATAGCGACGCCTGCTGACCTTGATGTGCCATGACAGAAAAAGGCTTCATCTCCCCATTGGTTGGACCATAAGTTGACGTCCTCATGTTTTGAATGCATTTCCTGTAAAAATATTATATTTGCACATTTCCCTTTACAAAATAAAAACATACTTTTCCTATTATTTATATCTCTTAAGCCCTTTGCGTTTATGGACATTAGTGAAAGTTCACTCTTCAGGTGAAACATACAAAATTAATAACAGAAACAATGATTAAACTTGAATGGGTGTTACCTGAGAAGAAAATTAACTGCAGGTAGCAAAACTCCTGAAATACTAAAGTTTCCTGAACTTACATAGTTTGTGGATCTATTATAGTTGCAATTATGGTGTAACTCGTCCATTGATAAATGCATATGGGCCTTTAAAGACCACCTTTATCCCAGCTTTCCAGGCTTGTTCTGCCTTGGGCCACACAGAGAGGTGCACTTCCCAGTCTTCTTTAATGAGGTCCTCAGCAAAACGGATCTTGAGCTCTCTGCAGGTGGGGTGTTGTTTAGAAGAGCGCCAGAGTTCATCCCTGAAGATTTGACCAGTAAACTCGATGATGATCTGTCGTGGGCGATTAGAGTTATTAGGACAAGTCGGTGTACTGTGTCCAGAATCATGTCCATCTTTTCTTTCCAGTGTGGCATAATCTTCTTGATGATATCCACAACTATCTGTCTTGTGTCTTCTTCTTTTTCTTCTTTTAAGCCGATGATGGGCAGATTCCATTTTCTTTTATAACGTTCTGACTCAGCAGTTTTCCTTCCAATATCTTCAACTTTCTTTGTCAGCTCAGTGTTTATGGTTTTAAGCTGTGTTATTTCTTTTTCCATCTATTGGTTTTTGCTTTTACACTCCTGAATTTTTCTGTAGCGATGATTTCATTCTCCTTGAAATGTCGGCTACATACCTTGGTGTGAGGAGTCACCAAAAATCCCTTTCTTTTTTTTTTGAAGCCATCGTGAACAAAGGCTGGGGTCTTTGGGGAAGCAATGAAAGCTCAAATGACTTTTACAGCGACCTGAAGCCGAGCAAAGCGGCACACAGCAGTGCTCCTTAGACCCACACACCATTGTCTGAATTTTGGTTTCTAATGGTGTGTTCACACCGAATGCAGATTCTGTGAATATTTCGTGTCATTTGTGTGCTTTTGCCCACTTGACATTCCGCGTGAACTCCGCGTTGCCATTTGGCAACAAGCTACAATGCTTTGCCGCGTCATCCAATAGGAGGAGCTTCCATCTGCTGCTTGCTGGTTTCAACTGAACATGGCGGACATGGATTTCACGGACCTAATTACGGTGTTTTATCTGTGGAGAGCCGAAAAACGTCGCCGACGTCAACGTCCCTGGGTTCACCAGATTCTTCAGGGACGGGAACAGTTCGGAGATTACCACCACCTACTCCAGGAGCTGTGTCTGGATGACGGTCGATTTCAGCGGTAGTTCCATCTATCCAGGACCCAGTTCGAAGATCTGCTGTCCCGCTTTGGGAGACGAATCGGCCTCCGGGACACCAACTACCGGCGCTGTATCCCCGCTGCTGAACGCCTGTCTATCTGTCTTCGGTGAGTAAATAAATCTCAGCTCAGTAAAAAAACAGCCCATTTTTAATGTCCACATCTCCTAAATATAAGATATTTGTGCCTAAACATAACCAGGCCAGGTCCTTTCTGTACTTGCCTTGGTAAAAGTAATTAGTTGAGTCATACAACTCTGGCTTGCCGCACACCGCCACTATGATCTGGTCCTCCATCATTGACAACTGCTTCTTCTCCGCTGCGGCCTTTCTCTCTATGTCACAGCCACATCCAGTCCCTGATTGGTTGATGCCACGTGAATTTAGGAAAAAGTTCAGATTTTTCAACTTGTCCATCGCTCTTGCTCTGCTCCCGCTTCGCTCGGCGCGCCGTCTGCGCTGCGTCCTCCGTCTCCTTCGCACCGCGCCGCTCCGCTCCTGAACGCGCCTCTACATAGGGATAACATGTAAATCGGCTGCTCCTATCGCAAAATCCGCGTTCGGTGTGAACACTCATTTTTGCTGTTTACCTCTCAGATGAGAACAGGAAATAAGCCGGAAGCTGAAATGCCGACTTCTAGACAAAACCGGAAGTACGTCCCTACGCCTGTGCACAGAGCCTATTCCTACTAGAGGCTCAGGATAAAGCCCAAGCTCATCAGGCAGATATATATATTATATAGATCAATGTATGTAGATATAGAATTTTCAAAATTAAAACCTGTAGATTGTCTTATCTACAGGTATATATATCTGCCTACAACTTTGCCATTGTACCATTTTTATTTATTCATTTATGTAGGATTTAAGATTAATGATTATAAATATTTATCAGAAATTATAATTAAAAATCATAATTTAGAAGAAATTTAATCTAACTAAAAATCATTTCTTACGAATAATGATCAGAAATACACTCTGGTGGTGTGAATGTTGGGCTCACAGCATGTAATAATTACAATTAGTTAATTATCATTAATAATTGATAATTATTAACCAAAACCACGCCAAATGTCACTGTGTTATCAATCGTTTTACCGAATGGTGAGACACTAACCTTATCTTGACAGATAATCACTCTAACACAAAATAAACGCAAACACTGTCTCTTTATCTATGTGAAAATGTATTAAACTAATAGTCCCTCTTACAACTGAACTATTCTGGTCCAACAACATTCACCTAACTAAGCATGCACTATTCTACAAAAAGGGGTTCACTAATCAAGAATAAAGATATGTGTGGGAGGGTAGATGGAGATCAAACCAGCAGTTTATGGACAAATGAGAATAACACAACAATTTGGATTAACTTGGAAAGATAATCAAAAACCACTGCGCTGTGAAGCCTTTCTCTGTGTGTGTTTCTTGACCATCTATCAGCTGGTAGAGCGGTAGGGCCACGCTCCTTAGCCACTAGCAGCTCATAACCCCAAATCTCAAACAAGGGGTCATAAAACTCTAAGGCGGGAGCTCGGTGGAAAAACCCCAAGGGTAATAAAATGATGGAGCCAGGCCACGAGGTCCAGACTGCAGTCTGTTTCAAATAAAAAACTTCCAAAGTTCAGCTGTAACTCCTGGCTGTTTGGTGATGCATCCAACTTGAGTTCAACCGCTTGTTGCACTTCCACAGTATTCAAGAGTCAGACATTTTCTACCGCTTCTTCCATAGCAGGTTGCAGGGAAGCTGGTGCCTATCTCCAGCAGTCTATGGGCGGGACGCAGGCTACACCCTGGACAGGTCACCAGTCCATTGCAGGGCAACACAGACACACACAGGACAAACAACCACACACACACCCATGCACACCTAAGGGCAATTTAGAGAGACCAATTTATCTAACAGTCATGTTTTTTTTTTTTGGACTGTGGGAGGAAGGCGGAGTACCCGGAAAAATCCCACGTATGCAAGGGGAGAACATTAACTCCATGCAGAAAGAACCCCAGGAGTCAAACCCAGGACCTTCTTGCTGCAAGGCAACAGTGCTACCAACTGCGCCACCGTGCAATCAAAACAGTTCAGCATAAAACACTTCAGTCAATATTGCTTGCAACGAGTTAATACCTTGGATTAAATACACCTATCCGATTTAATATAAAAAGAACGAAATTCTTCACCTGCTTGAGGATGGGTTGTTGTTCTGAAAAAAAAAAACAGGGGGACCCAGAGTGTCAAGCATCAACTCAAAAACGGCAAACTTCTCATCTGTCAAAAATGGGGAAAATATCAGAAACAGTTGCAGTTGATTAAAAAACAAGGGGAAACTCGTCTCCTTGGGTACAAACCTCTGTGGGCTTCACTTGTGCCTGGCTGCGTCTAATGGTCTTCTATATCAGGGAATATGAATCTTCTGATCTTCTTGTATCAGACAGATTTCCAGCTTTCAAGCTCTTCCAGGAATGGCTGCGTGGAGGAAAATTAACCCGTCAGCGAGCTTCTATTCTCCAGAGATTGCCTCCTCTCCGTAGTCTCGTAAACTACATCTGGAACTGGCAGCTAAAAGTTTGTTTCCTCTGTGTTTTATAAGCTCTGATGACGTCAGCTTTGACGCCCGCCGCTGCGCAGTAGAGTTGTTTACCTGACCAAAATGGTGGGAGTGACGCCCAATAAACTAAATCTAACATTTTTTCCTTACAACTTAAAAGTTAAATTAAATTAATTAATATCAGGTAGACCCCAAAATGTTTGGAATCTGAAATGTCTCATAGGTTGAGGTCAGTGGATATTTATTGTATTTTCTATAAAAAGCTAACAGTCAGGATGTGTGAAACAACCAACTTAGAAAAGAAAACTAGATGAAACTCGTAGCTTTAAAAAAGATGAAGAAACAAAAATATTGTTTCGAATTAATTTAGTTTTTAAAATAAAACATAGAGATAAACATGAAGCACAATGAGTGGAGCCATTTATGAACCCTCATTAAAAAGTAATATTAAAGGTTGATTACAAAAAGAAACTGAATGTAAAAAATATAGATAAATAAATAAAGATAAAATTGGATGATCTTTTAATGAAAATTTCAATTATTATTTTGGTATTATTATAATGCTATGGGTCATTTTACTTTAAGTGGTGAATTAAATAATTTTGGTTTTATTTTTTAAGCTCTAATCAGAATCTTGTCGTTTTTCCAGTGATCCACTCCCTGAATTTTTTCTTCACTGCATCGTCTCAAGTCCCAAACTTCCCAGAGTTTGTGGTTGTTGGTTTGATTGATGACGTCCAGATTGGTTACTATGACAGCAACACCCAGAAAGCAGAGCCCAGACAGGACTGGATGAGGAAGAATAGTGAGCAAGACATTGAGACATGGACTCGAATCGGTCTGGGTGAACAGCAGGACTTCAAAGCCCTCATTGAAAATCTAAAGCAGCTCTTCAACCAAACTAGAGGTTTGTCTCTCACTATTTATTAATCTTTTTTATTTAGTTGTTTATGGCAGATATACAACACACACACACACAGAAATAAAATTAGATAAACTTTACTTAACACTCCTTTTATTAACCTATATAATGCTGAATGAGTCACTTCCAGGAATAATAAAATTGTTAAATATTTGTTTAGAACTAGAAGCTAAACTGAGTAAAATGTGGTGTTTCAGTAGCAGCATATCTTCATCATCAGTGTTTATCAGTGATATTAAACATTGTTTAAATTCCTAATATTGTCCATTTTAAAGGTTTAAATATAGAATCAATATTTAGTTCTTTATTTTCACCAGAACCTCTTTATTTTATTTATTTCTGAGGAAATCCTTCTGAATTACTCAGATGTACAGAATCCTTCACTGAAGAAACTAAACAGAAACTATAGTTGAATGTGATTAGAGCAGGTATGTATTAATGTTGACTCAGTGTTAGTTTATAACTCAGGTCCTCTTTAGGAGATCTGGTTCTGGTGTTTGATGAAACTGATGTCAGAATGAAGGTCAAATAATGGAGGAGTTGAAACATGAAGTCATTGTCAGAGTTCTGAGCTTCTCTGAACTTTAAAACTTACTGCAGTTTATCTCCCAGGTTAAAGTTGCTTCATTTATAAAATAATAACAGAGTTTATTTTAAACTTTTAATAAATGGTCCTTGTTCAATGCTGAGAGCATAATTTCTATCTAGAAAAGCACAAAAATCTGACAAATTAAAATGTTTAAAATATGAGAATAAAATGAGATGAGCTGAGATCAGTTATAGACGTGAACTTTATTTCATATTTTATCTCTTATTTAGTTTTTTTAATCTATTAAATGTTGCAGCAACTTCTATTAAAATGACACCATGAAACACAATAAATATAAAAATTATTTTATAGAAAACATCAGAAATCAAGTTGAAATAAATAATAAAAACATCCTGAATCGTATATTAAACTGTTTCTCGTCTAACATTTGATGATACGTACAATAATCTGTGTTTTTTGTTAAATATTTTTCTAAACTACAGTTTTTATGGCTGGAAAAAGGATTAAAAACTGTAAACTGGACATTTTTATAGTTAGTGATATTCTTTAGTAAAGCTTGGTGGTATTTCTAGTGGTTTTATTTTCTGTCATTATCGTATTTCTCTGATTTCTGACTCAGATCATCTGTTTGTTGTGTAAAGTTGGAGCGCTCTGAGGATTTACACTCATGATTCAGCTCTGCTTCAGTTGGTTGGAAAACCTTGAAGTTAACCTTTAATTACTGTCAGAACAACAGTGAGAGCGTCTGTCTGTCCTCACATCCACAGAGCTGTATGTCAGCTGTGTTCTCTGCATGGAAACTATATTTAAAAATGAGTAAAAACAATTAATATAACTGAGAAACAAACTAAACATAATGAGACAAAACAACTAAAAGTAGGAAAATATGACTGAACGTAGAATTGAAAAAGAAAAGACTTGATTGCAGGTTTAAGCAGCTCAGACGGTCAAACTGATCAGTAACAGATTTTATCACACAGTGAGTCAGAAAGTTACTTGGTGTTAAAAACACAGATGGAGCGACTGAAGATCAGCTGAAACATTACTGACTGAGAGGAGCTGAACAAGCAGGAAGATCAGAGTTACTGCTGGAAGATGAAGACTAGAAACTGATGCTGCAGTGTGAACATGTGCAGCAAAGCTTCACATTTCATTTATACAGCAGCTTCATTTCATTTTAACTGATTAAAAACTGGAAACATTGAAAACAGTCAAAATGTTTCAAGTTTTCACAACGTTTAAACTCTTGGATCTTTTAACTCTTTACTGAATAAAATCATGGAGTTAGTTTTTGCTGAAGGCCACGCAGCATCTCCATAAACAGCAGCATGACTGAGAAACAGGGAAGGAACCCTGAAACAAGAAGATCTGGGTCCGAACAGAACCAGAACAGACCAGAGAGATGAGTGGTTGTATTCCTGTGAGCAGCTGTGGTGCCTTCAGGTAGATCAGCCTCGTTTCTCTCAGACGGCCACCAGGGTTCATGTCCAGGAGTCTCCACACTCCACAGAGAGAAGATCTGCTGCTGGATCCACACTGGGAGACGAACTGGACCATCAGCTGGTTCTTCTTTTCCAGTCAGCCCAGATGGAGTTTGTATTGGTTTCAGTTTGTGTTCTGGTTCTGTTGTCAGAAGAGCTGCAGGATCTTTAACTTTGAAGGTTATTCTGGGATCTGTTGGCCTTAAAGCTGCAGAGAGAGCAGAGCTGTGAGATCATCAGAGGAGAGGAGCAGCAATGATGATCCTTCAGAAAGAACCAGAGAGGAGATTCATCTCAGCTGGAACATTAAAGTGAAATAAAACCTGTTTCTGTGCTGATGTTCCTGCAGTGATCAAACCCTGGACCTAAACTCTTCTTCAGTGAAGAACTCTGAGCAGAAACCTCACAGTAACGTCTCACTTCAAAACGTTCTCCTCAGACATGTCACCTCGCTGTCTGTCTGCAGATGAACATGATGTCAAACTAAATTAATGATGAGATGAACCTGTTCAAAAGTCACAATGTCTATGTACCTCTGAGTCACATTAAGTTACACTAATCAATGTAGATAAACTGCAGACAGTAGATCTGTATATGATGAAGGTTTCTTTGGGTGATAATAAATAACTTTTATAACTTTTTCTCAGCAGTTTCTGTTGGTTTCTCTTTCTCTCTAAGATGTCTGCAATGTTTGGATGACTGTTGTGTTAATTCATAAAATCTGGTGTTAAAAGAGTAATAAACAAAATCTCAACTTAGTTTCTGTTTTCTCTCTCTGTATTTTAGGTGTCCACATTTTCCAGTTCATGAGTGGCTGTGAGTGGGATGAGGAGACTGAACAGGTTACTAGCAATGGAAAGTTTGGCTATGATGGAGAAGACTTTGCAAAATGGGACACAAGGACAAACACATGGATCCCTGTAAAACAACAGGCTAAAGGTTTAACAGACAAATGGAACAATAACAAAGCTAAGTTGGAGTTTGATAAGAACTACATCAACCAGATTTTTCCTGAGTGGCTGAAGAAGTATGTCGGCTATGGAAGGAGCTCTCTGATGAGAACAGGTATAGTAACATATCCTGATATTTTTTTTTTACTATTTAAATTCCTTGTTTTACTAGAATTACTCAAAGGTAATATCATAACACTCATATAGATACCAACTTCTTCACTACATTTAAACTGGACTCAGTTCTGTTTGTGTATCTGAGGCTCGTCTCCAGCTCTGACACATTTCAAGTAATGTACTTTTCATTAGACATGAATCATTATAAACTGGTTATATTTGAACTTTGTGTCTCCATCTCCAGATCTTCCATCAGTTTCCTTTCTCCAGAAGACTTCCTCCTCTCCAGTCAGCTGCCACGCTACAGGTTTCTACCCGAACAGAGCTGAGATGTTCTGGAGGAAAGATGGAGAAGAGGTTCATGATGGTGTGGACAAAGGAGAGATCCTCCCTAACAATGATGGGACCTTCCAGATGAGTGTGGACATAGATCTGTCCTCTGTTGCAGCTGAAGACTGGACCAAGTATGAATGTGTGTTTCAGCTCTCTGGAGTCAAAGAAGACGTCACCCACAGACTGGAGAAAACAAGGATCTTGACCAATGAATGTAAGTAATGGTGTAAAGAGCTGCATGTGTTTATAGGTAGATATCTGCTGATTACAAAGTTCTGTCTGCTTTCATCGTCTTTTTAGATTTAGATTCAGTTTTAGGGCTCAGAACCAGAAGCTTTCTTTGTTGGGATCATTATCTCAGCCTGAACCATAAAATAAAAGTTAAAACACCTGATTTGATGCTGATAAAATCTACTCCAGGTGTTTGAGCTTCTTTTTATTGTCAGTAAAAACCAGTTTCAATAAAAACTTTCAGGTTTATTCATTTAGAGGTTTTAGGTGATGCTAGACTTTGTGCAACCATTCACTGCATTAATTGAATTAACAGCTTTATAACACTTGAAAATCAATGTGCATTATTATTGAATTAACCTCACAATTATAGTAACTGAAGGAAATAGACTGAAGCTTATTGGAGGTGTGAGTTTGTTCAGTGTAAGAAGAACGTAGAGAACAGAAACCAGAACCAGCAACAGAAGAACAAAGATAAAACCTGGTCCTGGTGTTCAGACAAACTGGAATAAAAGACATGAACAAACCAGTGACTCTGCATGAGTGTGACCTGGTTTATCTTCTCAACAGCAAATACCATCAATGTGATCATCTCTGTTGTTGTTGCTGTGGTTCTCCTTGGTCTCATTGGTCTGATTGGATTCATTATTTACAAGAAGAAGAAGAACGGTGAGAGACGGATATTTTGTCTTCATTTTCATGTACTTTGATTGTTGACCTTCAGTCAGTGAGAAATAGACCTGATTCAAGCTTTAGAGCTATATATAGACATCAAGTAGACATCAATCAATGATGCGTTGATGTGTAGCCGTGATTTAGACCTAAATTTTTCACCTAGACCACATTTAGACCAGGAAGTCTTGATTGGTCTAAATCTAAATTAGGACTTGGAGCCATAAAAAAACTGAATCTAAAAATGACAGAAAACTCAAATGTAGCTTCATTTGATCACAGGAATTTCATCCTTATTTTTCAGTTGTAATATTGTGGTAATAATATCAGTGTGTGGAAAAATAATCTGTATTTTTATTTGAGAGCCAAGAATTGATAGAATAGTGGTGAATATGGTATTATTTGTACTGGTAGATGGAAACATGCATTTAATTTAAAGCGTTCTTAAACATTTGAGCTGTACTGGTTGCTGTTTGCTGGATTTCACCAGAGATGAAGATCAGTTCATGTTCATCAAAATGTCAGTTAAGCAGCACGAATCTTAGTTTCTAAACAGAGCTTCACTCTCATCCAGCAGCAGCTCCTCTGACTAACATTGTTTGTAACACAGAGATTATTCAGCACTCAGAACATTTCTGAGGAAGATGAGAAACAGATCATTTCAAGTTGTAAAAGAAGTTCTCAATTCACCAATAAAATAAAACCAGAATCATTTAATCTGCTGAACCAATATATAAATTGCATAATTCATGATATTCTGTGACTTACCTGGTAAGAGACAATAATTTAGGACCTGAGTTTCAGAAAGGTTGACCATGTCTCTTTTAAGGTAATGTCAACTAAAACCAATTCTAGATGTTCATAAATGTTTCACTTTAAACCAAATATCTCCCAAATTTAGCCTAGAGGTATATGAACCATTTGTTTAGATGTGTTATCATCTAAAATGTTCACTAGGTTGTATCTGTAGAAATAAGGCAGAAATGAAAGAATCTTTTAAGACGAGATCTAAAGTTGTTTTTCTGTCTGTTTCAGTCAGCCGTTCTCCTCCTCGTAAGTAAAGCCTCTTTCTATTCTAATCTATTTTTATCTCTAGCTCTGTGTTTTCTAGAAGTCTTTCTGTTTTATGGTGCTGGAGATGTTTTCAGGATGTTTTCTGTACATTTTACATCAGTTTTCAGCAGAACATTTATTCACCTGCTTGTTGACGTTACAGCTGTGGAGAACGCTAAGGCCCCAGAGGAAACCCAGTTTCTTCCAGAACCATGAAGAAACAGAACCAGGACAACACAAAGAAGTGAGTTGCTGAATGTTGAACAAAGATGTTTTTAATAAACATAAGACCTGAATGTTACATTTTATTTCCTGTAAAAGTTTAAGGCATGTTTGAAATTGAAAAATGTTTGATCATTTTAAATTGGACATTTATTATCATGCTAATTTTTTTAAGGTGATAATTTGATAAACGTTTATAACAGTTTGTCAGATAAATCAATGGAACAATTTCTGGTAGAAATATTGAATCTACTTTTAGAGGACGGTTAGTCAGCTTTACTTTTTGGAAACGATTATGGATATGACTAAACTATTTTGTTTATTTAGCAAGTAACTTATTTTTATTAAAAACACGTCTTTATGGATCATATGGAATAACTCAATATTAAAAAAGAAAATTATGTAACAATTTAAATTTGAGGCAGTTCTGTTTTACAATCTATGGATCGTTGGGAATTTAATATTAAATAAACAAGTTGTGATTTTATCACAGCTGTTGGGTTCTGTAGCTTTTAATGGACATTATTTAGTTTAACTTATTGATATCTAGCACTTTGTTTTTAACTAAATCTTTGTCGTTTTGTCTCTGTAGGTTTATGAATAAAGTTTTAAACAAGCAACAGCACCACTTTAATTATAATTGGTAAAATGTAATTCATGTCAAATTTTAACAGATGTTTTATAGATCCAGTTATAAAATTGCTAAATATTGTACAATACATTAATTGGTTCAAATGCTATTAATTAATATTATGTTATATTTTCATTATATTTTTCTTGTCTGGAAAGACGTAAACGATTAAACAAAACTGAACTTTTCATCCAAACACAAATATTTTGACCAACAATTTATCTGGAAAAATCTAAAATTTTATCTCACTTCATATTGTCTCTGGTTTCTGGGTTTTCTTATATATAAATAAATGACTAATGAATGATGTTACACATGTAGATTTACATAAACAGACTAATTTCATTTTTTATTCTGCATTAGAAATGTATTGTTAGAATGATGCCTTTTATTCCGTTGGATGAAAATATTTGTATGACAGTAAATAAAACCTTGAATATAAATCAGAATTACATGGAAGATAAAACAAAATTAAATTAAATTCCTTTATAAATATTTTGAGGGTAAATTAAATATTTTCTGTCAAAACATTTTTGCTAAGTTTTTATAGGTTATTCTTTCTCTATATTTTTTATTGTTCCTCAGACATTTCTATTTAATACGTTAAAACATATTGTTTAAGGAACATGTTTTTGCTATTTTAAAGACATCTGTTACATAATTTCTTGTGTTGGGTTTAGTATACTGGTGTTGTGTTGAAACTATCCCAGTAAATTTGGTTTGCTTTTAAATACATTTCCACCAAATCCAACATTTCTTTGTCTTTTATATTGTTAGACAAGCTGAGTTTCTGTATACGCTTCAGAGTCAAGACTTTTATAAATACAGTTTAACTAATATACTCTAAACGAAAATGACACAATGAACCTGGCCCAAATATGTGACTTTATTTTTACAGTAACTTATACAATTGTGTTTTTTTGTTTTGTTTTACCTTTTCCTGTATACTTTATTTGTTCACTTTTATTTAAAAAGATTTTACACTTAAAACTTTTTAAACCTACATTAAGTTTAAGATTCTACAGTTATTTGTACATATATTTTTTTATCAAAGTTTATAAAGATTATTATTTCTGTTTTTCTCTCAGTGTGGTGCTTCACTTTTCCAAAAGATTAATGGCTTTCGTGTCTACAAGACTTTCCGTTTCTGCTCTCGGTGGAGGAGGACGCTTCTCTCAGACTGAAATGTTAAGGGAGCAGAATCGCAAACTGGATGTGATCCTACAAGATCGCAGGCTGGCTGCGGTTCCTGGACTCAGAAGTGAAATGGGATCAATCTTGGAGAAAGTTGTTGGCTCGGATCTGGAATGTGGCTGTTTGGATTCGCCATTGAGAAGCACCAGCGAGACTCTCAAAGCTGACGGAAAATTAAGAGTCAGCCTGACCCAAATAATTGTTGTTTTTCTGAATCTGGCTCCCCTGCACAGCCTTGATGGCTGGCTATCTTCAGCTTCTCCTGGAAGTTATGTAAACATGATGCTCTGCTCTCTCTGGGCCCTCCCTTCCCTGAGGACATCTGTGGACCTGCTCAGAACTGTGTGGCCGGTTGATGAACGTTCCATCGTACTATCAAAGACAATGGCCTCTGTGACAGTGCTTCATGGACTTACTTTATTAAGGATTAATATTATCATTTTTCTTCTAGCACAGGATGAATTCCTTACCACAGAGGACTTAATAAGCTAATTACCTCCATTTGAAAGATTGGATTAGAACCAGCTCTTACCAGTAAACCCCCAAGGATTATTAATGTCATTTGATTTGTTTTTCTGTTGTTTGATTTTCTGTATTATTGTAATGTATTTCCTTATGTGCAACGCCTTGAGTGCCTTGTTGCTGAAAAGCACTTTATAAATAAACTTGACTTGACTTGACTACAACAATGGACATTAAGTGTGAATGTTAGAATGGGTTTAGTAACCTCAGAATAATTTCTATATTTAATGTTTGTTGCCAACGTTGGTAAGATTTAATTAAAAATATTTCATAATTTTTATTTAAAGGATGATTTTACTTTTGAGTGAATACATTTTGTAATGACAGACTATAACATAACCTTCCAACGCAGCACCAGTGCTTTCCTTCACCCAGACAGGATCCAGTAATTGCTAACATAAGTTTAGACATGCGTTGGGTTTTAGGCAGTAAACAAGTTCAATAAGACAAATACAAAAGATTTTGTAGGAGACAAGTATTCAAAAGAAGCACAAGAATACATTCTAATAACCTGTAACAAACCAGACTGAGGACCCAACATTTCAACTGAACACAGACAGCATTGGTTAATTTAAGTGACTTTGCTGGTGGGATACAGGAAGCTGCTGGAGACAACCTGGAAGCAGTGGTGCCACCAGGGGGGCTTATTGTGCTTCTGTCTTATTTCTAACATTGGCCAGCCTAGTGCCCCCTTAATGTTTTAATTTACTTGTTTCTACATATATAATGAACCACTGCTCTGTCTCTTTAAATTATCGGCATGTAAGCTGTCGGCCCGGTAACATGTATAACACGGTAAGGAGGGTGAGCTCGGTAATCTGTATAAGGGAGACTTCGTCATGCACTGTAGAGATTGGATACAACTATGGAGGATGTGAAACAGGAAATAAGAGGAGGGATTGTATCAGAAGCTACAAGATTAAAGAGTTAGCAGTCTCAGCCATCTAGTACTGCAGTACCTGAGGAGCTTCAGGTGGTCTGAACAAGTGAAATCTACAAACCTTTTCTAGATTTCACTTCTTTTTGCACTGAAAGATAGAAAAATGTTTGTAAGAATATCAACTGCAGGCCCAGAAACATAGAAGTCCTATTTAATTTATAGCCATTGAACTTTTATCAAAGTGGGTGTATATCCCCACCAGGATGTCTTCCACCGGTACCTGGGCTGCTCTGATGCCACAGCCAGTGGCAGATGCAGCCAAGGTCCTGGACGTGGGGCTGGCTCTGTTTCAGTCTGCTGATAACAGAGTTATGTCTGCCTTTCATGACACTATCAGAGTTAAAAGCTATCAGGTTCTCCCATGGGATGCCTCTTTTTCTATTGAAAACAGGAAAAAATGTCAGACAAAATGTGTGGTTATAATTACACGCAAACTATTACACACGTCAACAACACAGTACAGTTCCCTTACCTTAGTGCTTTGCTCTGGTTTTCATACAGATTTTCTGCATTTCCCACGTTGCATACAGACATCTCCATGAATCTTGTAACGACCTGCAGAGTGGCCTCATCGTAGAGTCTAGATAGGATGACAAATTCTTTATCTGTGTTTCTGTTGTTCAATTCGTTCCACATCACTGAAAATGGCTGAGATCGGCATGTTTTGGCCAACTTGTAATTAACATCGCCTGGGCATGTTTCTGTGCCTCTAGCCAGCGCTTGTGCTTGGTTGATTTTTCATGCTAACTGACATCGTTCCTTCCCCCGTGGGAGACACCAAACTCGCAGTTACAAATCTTACAAAACGCGTGACTGTGCCCCATCCTGCTCCTCTTTAGAAAAGGAAATTTGCTGTCCCATTTTTCAAAATATTTGCACAATGTCTTTTTTTTTTTTATCTCTCTCTTTTGTTGTTCCAGGTTTGTTCCCGCCGTCGGCACTAATCTTGTGACAACTGCCACCCAAGCTACTGCAGGTGGCAGTTGTCACAAGGCTAGTGACAGAATTCAGTTAGGAGAAGAAGATTAATGTTTTTTATTTTTATATGATAATACAGGAGATTTATAGCTGAATACTAATATAAGAGGACGGCAGGAAAGAGGTAAAATACAGTAGTTTCTCAGCCAAAACGGGATACTTGACAGCTATGGTCTAAAAAACTCAGTCAGTCAGTCAGTCATTTTCTACCGCTTATTCCATAGTGGGTCGCGGGGGAGCTTGTGCCTATCTCCAGCAGTCTATGGGCGAGAGGCGGGGTACAGTATATTTGTATTATTGAACTACTTTCACAAACCACTCTTTGGTTTCAAGTCTTCAACTTCATCTCCCTTTTTTTTTTATTTGCTTTGATTTTGCTCATATTAAGACACAAATATCTTGATATGAGCAAGAGGTTTAAAAGACAGTTTCCCAAATATGAATTGGAGGGTGTGACAAAAAAAATCTGTGAAGCTAAAGAATTGTATTTAAAATACAAAATGGATTTTGAAATATAAAAAGACTGCTTAAGCAAACCCCACACTGACACCAGAGTCATTTTAGACACTCCTTCCTAGATGGCTCACTAATTTGAGCTAACTTTAATGTCAAAGTATGTTTCATTGCAGGGGCGGACTGGGGAGAAAAAGTGGCCCGGGAGTTCCTGACAGACTGGACCACCTTCAGCTGCTGGGTTGAAATTTTAATGAAAAATATAAGCCTATGAATATATATACACTTAATTATAGTGTTAATGTGACGATTTTTATTCTCAGATGGTCCCTTTAATTTACAGACACAATATATAAGGTAAACTATAACAAAACTGAATAGTTTCTTGACTTTTAACAAAATAACCTCCAAACTTAACTTGAACTTGACAAAATAGAGAGGAAGAAAGACTGGGAAGCTACTGTATTTGTACACCTACATTGTTCACTGGATGAGGCACCTCTGCAGCTACTGACTCTTTTCTGCTACACCATCTATGTTACACACCTCATTTAATTTAATCTGGGTGTGCCATTTTGGTAACTGCACAATATTTTCTTTTTGTGATGTGGGGTTTTCCTTTAATTTTTAGACTTGTAGTTTTTTAAATAGTATTTTAGTGATGTGTGTACCTGTATGCTTCCATTTGCCTTTTTTGCTATGCTGCTGATACACATGAATTTCCACACTGTCTGACAGTAAAGGATATTTCTATTCTATTCTATTCTATTCTATTCTATAATCTTATCACTCTCCAGGATCTTTAGTACATTTGGCTTTTGTACATCTTTAGTAAAAACCAGAATGTTTAATTTGTTGCTGCATTTTCAATGAAGGCTGTCCTTTTTATTTCAGCTTTTCAGCGCCATCTTTAGGTTTCGTAGTTTGATTTCGCTGCTCCATCTTCTCGGCTAATGCGGATTTATTTAATGTTGCTTTTAGAGTCAGTGATTGACAGATAATCTTCTGCTTTTCTGATTCATGACTGCTGAGTTACAAGCGTCTCAGAGGCTGTTTTCCTAGGCTTTATGGGACAGGTTTTTCTGATCTTCACTCCTCACTGTCAGCCGACCCAGTAGCGCTCATTCCTGTGTTTCCAGGTCCACTCCGCAGCAGCGCACTGAGCGGATCTACCTGACTGGAGAGATGGAGAGATGGAGGAGACGTTGGGGCGCTGCAAAACAAGAGTGCTGCGTGACTACGGGGCTGAGACACCACCTCTACGGGCTGTACTGTATAATTTTTTGAATCACGACTAAACAAACTTTAATAATACTGACATTTTAGTCAGTTCGTGACAAATTGAACTTATTGCTGATACTGTAATAATGAACACAGAACCAGGAGAGTCTAAAGCAGCACAGAGGAGAAACATTAAAGCTTAAACAGGTTTATTGGCAGGTATTGAGGCCAGACATATTAGAATTAAATGGTCTAATTTGGAATTATACAAATAAAACAGTAACGACCTTCTTTCTTGTTTTACCAGGAAACTCTAATAAAAATAGAATAGAAACTCTCAGCTGTGTAGAAAGAAATGGCGCTAAAATCCAGGATATTAAGACCATCAAACACAAACATCTGAGATCATGTGATAAAAGAACCAGATTTTAGTTTCATTTTCGCTGACAACACCAACCGATCCATTTCAACTGGATTAAGTGACGTCGATCGTCACAATGTCTTCCTATTGGTTCTGATAAATGTTGACGCCCCTTTAATGTTCTGGATAACGGAAAGAAGCTCAGTCTGTATGACAAACTGGACTGATGTTCTCAGGGAAGAAATGCTAATCTGTGTGGTTTCGGTTCTGCTGGGAATACACAGCTCTGCTGCTGGTAAATTATTAAAATATGTTTATTTTTGATCTTGTTTTATGAGAATGTTATAAATTAATATACAAGAATTTGTACAGTTCTAAACTTCCGGTTTATTATGCTGCCAAATAACCAAACATTTAGTTCAATTAAATCTTTAGTTTAATTAAATCTTTTGTTTAAATCTTTAACATCTAAGCAGTTGATTCTTAAGTAAATATAATTTTTGAAACGAAATAACCTCCAGCATTTTGTTACTTCACTAAAGTAAACCGCTTGTCTTCCTCTTTCTGTTTTTTACTCTTCAATAGTAAACACAAACATGAAACGGAAGAAAAGACAGAAGCATTTGAACAGGAAATAAAGTCAATGCTCCCAAGAAATATGTCAAAAAAGTGATTCTTAAAACTTTAGCAAAAAACATGTCCCACTACAAAAAGTGCTAATTTCTGTTGAAAATTAATAACAATTTCATGAATAAAAAAATCAAGATTATAAACTGGGGGTCCTTTGCACGTATGTAAGGTCATTTAATAGGTTTATTTTTAATTTACATTAAATGCTGGTCCATTGCCTATAAAATCATTTGTCCTAACCATTTCAACTTGATTAAAAAACAAAAAGTAACTATTTAATAAAATAATATTGTTACCACATAAAATAGTATATTGTAATATGTATTAAAATCTACAAATAGTGAGTTTTGAACAATACATACTATTTTTTTGTGGTTGTTCAAAAGTTGTTGAACACATTTGTCACCACCCTCACACATTTATAAAAAGCAATAAAATCAGACAACTAAAAGGTCAACTACATTTCCATTTTCAAACCTTCCGCTCTTATGTATGTTTTAAGATCACTCAGGCTCCTGTAAGTTTGTTATTTTCTCTTAAACTTGTTCATAATTTTGGACACAGCTGCTCTCACATCCAAAACATGTCAACACCGTCTCTTTGTATAAAACTATTAGATTAGGACATAAATGTACTTTTTAAGAAGAGGTCTGATGTAGCTAGCAGGTGGAGGTGAAACAAGATGGATGATGGGATGAGGTGTTTCTTCCTCTCTTAATTCACTATGAAGCCATGTTCACTTGTCTTACTCCTTCGAGGAGGCACACAGTGAACCTACTACCAACCTGCATAATAATTAATATCTCTTGTAGATTATGCATCTCTAGTGACTAAAGCCAAATTAATTTAACCAAATCTAACATTTACTGTAATTTCTCAGAGTTTTACAGTCATTTCACTCAACTTTGACCTCATGTATTTTAGGAAGTTCTGGCTAGACAGCAGCTATCTATGGAGGAGAGAAGGAGAAGAAACAGCGAATATCAAAATAATAAGGAAAATACACAGAGAGTTAAAGGAGGAGTATCTCAGAACGGAAAGGGAAAAATGGAGGAAGAGGATGGAGGAAGGGAAGCTAAAAATGTTTCAATGATTTGAATAAAAGGGGCTCAGATCACCCAGAAGCCCCAGACAGTCCAGTGGATCAGGCCATACTGGAGCTCAGAGTAGGCAGCTTAAAGCAAAGAAAACAAGAGCAAAATACTCTGGAGAGATGAAAGCTATGAGAAATAAACTCCAAGAGGCACCAGATAGTTAAATAAAGTTGTTAAGCAAGAAGTCATTTGACTAGAGTGGTTTAAAGTCTGGATTTGTATGTTGTAATGAGACCAATGTCACCACCATCAGAGGGAGTTTTATTTGGTTTAAATTCAGTAATTTATTGATTATTGATCCATATACGTCTTTAAAACAACCTGGTCCTTGAAACATTCTAATAAAGGTTGATTTGATGACCTCAGGGGTCAGCCATTTTCAGGAAGATGTCAATATAAATAAGGTGGGGCATGAATATGTTTCTTCAGTGCTGTTGAGATTTTAAAGTAATAATCTATTTTAACACAAAAATATTTTTACATACATACATAAATATTTTTATTTAGGCTTAAAGTAAATCTATGATGTCAGGTCTTTTAAAGGAGTACACCTAAAACAGTATAAAACTGAACAAAAATTAATATTTAACAGCATATATCTGTACTAAGAATGTCAGATAATGATTTAAAAACTTTAAATACATTTTAAAACATGAGGAGGTTGCACCGGTACATTTCACCTTGGAGTCTAATGACAGACCTTCAGATTCTGCAATTTAATGTTTTATTTTCATAATTAAAACCTGTTTTATCCAAATTCCGAAGAATCTGTGAAAATATATTTTACTAACTGTAGATTATCTTATCTGCCTACAACGTTGCCATGGTACCATTCTTATTTATTCACTAATTATGCAACTGCTAGTTGAAATTATATACACATGTTTACTTAAATAAATCTGTTTAGGTCATTAATAAACAGGAAGGAGCCCAATCTATGCAGTCCTTTCTGATCATCCAGCAATGTAATCTGTCAGATTAAACCTTCATCATTCGGAACAGATTTTTGGGTTCAATTACCACTGAAAGAGGTCAATATTCACCATGATGGTCAGGATCATTACTTTGCTTTTAATAACATCAGCAGCAGCCAACGTATTTGAACTTAATTTCCTTATCAGCTCATCATTCAAAAGAAAATATATTTTACAAAACAAAGTTTGACATAATTTGTAACAGAATTATTTGTTTATCTTCTGCTTAGTTGAGAAGGTATGAATAATCGGTTCAGTTAAGTGATTTTTATTTAAAGAAACCAAACTTTAAATTATTTTAAAGTGTAGTACCCAGAATTATTAAATAATCAAAAGTATATGATGGTGCTGACGCCTCGGAACTTCGCTCTCTCTTTGTTTGTGTATTTTGTATGTTTTTAAGTTTTTCGAGTCACAGTACTTTGGTCTCATTCAGTAGAGAAGAACTTTTCAACATCAGGGAGTCCTCTCTTGGGATTTTTTCACCATCTTTCACCGATCCAAGGTCCACTGAGCTTCTGGCAAGCGGAGCTGCGGCACTCTACGGGATACTGCGCCGAAAGCGCCAGAGGGGAAAGCGTGCTGGTAAAGATCCGCAAAAGAGGACTTTGCACACCACTGCCTTCAATCCACCTGGCAAATGTCCGCTCTCTAAGTAACAAGATGGACGAGCTGCTTCTCCTCACAGGTAAAAACACGGACCTCCGCGGATCAGCGGTTCTCTGCTTCACCGAGACATGGCTGAGTGAGAACATCCCGGACCACGCACTACTGATACCAAGCTTCCAGCTGCTCAGAGCGGATCGCAGCGCGGAGCTATCGGGGAAGAAGCGAGGATGCGGAATCTGCTTTTATATAAATGAAGGTTGGTGCAGAGACGTAAACGTGCTGGGAAAAACATGTAGCCCGGATCTGGAGGCATTTTATATAATCTGTAAACCGTTTTATTCACCGAGAGAGTTTTCCTCGTTTATAATAATCGGCTCATATTTTCCACCGCATGGCTGCACTTCTGCTGCTGAAAAACATCTTGCTGAGCTGATTACAGACGTGGAGAAAAAATACACGGACTCTTTCATCATAATACTGGGAGATTTTAACAGAGCAAACCTCTCTAATGAACTCCCCAAATACAGAGAGCATATTAAGTGTCCCACCAGAGACAAAAACACACTGGACCATTGTTACACAGCTTTAAAGGACTCATATCATGCTGCTACCAGGGCTGCTCTGGGTTTTTTTGGATGATTCTCTTATCCACCTCATCCCAACCTACAGACAGAGACTAAGATCTTCCAAACCCACGGTTCACACTGTTAAGAAGTGGACTGAGGAATTAAAGCAGATGCTACAGGCCTGCTTTGATTGAACAGACTGGACTGTTTTTGAAACCTCAGCCACTGACTTAAACCAACTAACTGATGTGGTGACATCATACATCAGTTTCTGTGAGGACATGTGTGTGCAGAACAAGACCTTCTGCACCTTTGGGAACAATAAGCCATGGTTTACTCCACACCTCAGGAATCTGCACAGGGAAAAGGAAGAAGCTCACAGCAGTGGAGATTGGGCGTGGTACAAGCAGGCCAGGAACAAACTAACAAAGGAGATCAAAACAGCTAAGAGAAGCTACAGTGAGAAGCTAAAGAACAGCCTTTCTACTGGTGACACTTCAGCTGTATGGACCGGTCTGAGAAACCTGACTGGCTATAGGAGTCCCCCCACCCTTCCTGAACAAAATTCTCAGCTGGCGAACCGTCTGAATGGCGTCTACTGCAGACATGACAGGAAGCCATTCACACCTCAAATCATCTCCTCCACATCCCATTCAGGAACAAGTTCTTCCCACAAAGCAACCAACCCCCTACCTTCAGATCCTCTGCCTGCACTAAAGATCTCTGAGGAAGAGGTAAACAGGCTCTTTCAGCGCATGAAAACAAAGAAAGCTGGAGGACCTAATAACATCTCCCCATCATGTCTGAAAGCCTGTGCAAATCAACTCGCTCCGATCTTCTCAAGGATTTTCAACAAGTCACTGGAGAAATGTAAGGTCCCCTCCTGCTTCAAACGATCCACCATCATCCCGGTGCCCAAGAAACCCACCATCGTAGGATTAAATGACTACAGGCCTGTAGCCCTGACGTCTATGGTCATGAAATCCTTTGAGCGGCTGGTGTTGAAGCACCTGAAAGACATCACAGGCCCCCTGCTGGGCCCCCTGCAGTTTGCTTACCGAGCAAACAGATCAGCAGATGATGCTGTTAACTTAGGTCTACACTTCCTGCAACACCTCGACCACCCAGGGACGTACGCCAGGATCCTGTTTGTAGACTTCAGCTCGACCTTCAACACCATCATACCAGACATCCTCCACCAGAAGCTCACCCAGTTCAACGTCCCAGCCTCCACCTGTCAGTGGATCAACAGCTTCCTGACGGAGCGACAGCAGCAGGTGAGACTGGGGAGCATCTTCTCCCGATCCAGATCAATAAGTACTGGTGCCCCCCAGGGGTGTGTTCTATCCCCACTCCTCTTCTTCCTGTACACAAATGACTGCACCTCATCGGACTCGTCCGTGAAACTCCTGAAGTTTGCAGACGACACCACTGTCATTGGACTGATCCAGGACGGTGATGAGTCTGCATACAGACAGGAGGTGGATCGGCTGATACACTGGTGTAGTCAGAACTAACCTGGAACTCAACCCACTCAAGACTGTGGAAATTGTGGTAGACTTTCGGAGAACACCACCCCCATACACCCTCCTCACCATCTTCAACAACACCGTGTCGGCTGTGGACCACTTCAGGTACTTAGGAACCACCATCTCTGAGGACCTGAGATAGTCTTCACACACAGACACTGTTCAAAAGGAGGCCCCAGCAGAGTGTACTTCCTGAGGCAACTGAAAAAGTTCAACCTTCCACAGGTTGCAAATGCACCTTTTTATTTTTATTTATATATGTGTATATTTGTATATTGTATATATGTATATTCTTTAATGCAAAAAACAAAACCAGAGAGCAAAGTGTGCCAGAGTCAAATCCTTTGTTTGTAAGTATGAACTTGGCAATAAAGCTGATTCTGATTCTGAGACTGATATTGCATAAAAGTTATCTTCATACACTATTTCATAAATAACTAAATCTAATATTTTTTTCTTTACAACAAAAAAGTTGATATAGCTCATAGTAAACTAAAATTTACTTTTATGAGTTGATATAAGGTATATCTCAAATTGTTTGAAATCTGAAATGTCTCAGAAGTTGAGGCTGGTGGGTATTTATTGTATTTTCTATAATACAATAAATAAAGGTCAGGATGTGTAAAACAATCTACTTAGAAAAGAAAGCTAGATGAAACTCAGTGTTTTAACAAAGAAGAAACAACAAAAATATTGTTTTGAATTGATTTAAGTTTTTAAAATACAACATACAGTTAAATAGGAAGCACAATGAGTGGAGCCACTTATGAAGCCTCATGAAGACGTAATATTAAAGGTTTATTACAAACAGAAACTAAATGTAAAAATATTTAATTGATAAAAATGTTTATATCAAATAAATACATTATTTAGAAATAAAGATAAAACACTTTCTGGTTTATCATTAATTATTATTGTTATTATTATTATGCTATGGGTCATTTTACTTAAATCAAAATCTTGACTTTCTTCCAGTGACCCACTCCCTGAAACATTTCTACACTGCATCGTCTCAAGTCCCAAACTTCCCAGAGTTTGTGGTTGTTGGTTTGGTTGATGATGTTCAGACCTTCTACTATGACAGCAACAACCAGAAATATGAGCCCAAACAGGACTGGATCAGGAAGAACGCTGATGGGCTGTTTGTGGAGCGACGGAGTGGAATCTGTCTGGCTGTCCAGCAGAACTTCAAAGCTGATGTTGAAATGGCAAAGAAGTCCTTCAACCAAACTGGAGGTTTGTCTCTTTCTCATTATTTATTAATCTTTTTTTGTGTTGTTGTTCATGGCAGATATATACCACACACACACACACACACACACACACACACACAAATGAGAGACTAATGGAGAGAAACATCTGAGCTGTTTCTTTAGCCATGAATAAATATAAAGTTGAACAACTATTAAAATTAATCAACTTTACTTAAGGTCACTCCCTTTATTAACCTATATAACGCTGAATGAGTCACTTCCAGGAATAATAAAATTATTAAATATTTGTTTAGAACTAGATGCTAAATTGAGTAAA
Organism: Girardinichthys multiradiatus; assembly: GCF_021462225.1. Lineage (NCBI taxonomy): Eukaryota > Metazoa > Chordata > Actinopteri > Cyprinodontiformes > Goodeidae > Girardinichthys > Girardinichthys multiradiatus. The sequence goes on from NC_061806.1 coordinate 30,316,566, forward strand.
ATGTGGTGTTTCAGTAGCAGCAGCATATCTTCATCATCCGTGTTTATCAGTGATATTAAACATTGTTTGAATTCCTAATATTGTCCATTTTAAAGGTTTAAATATAGAGTCAATATTTAGAGAACCTCTTTATTTTAGTTATTTCTGAGCAAATCCTTCTGAATTTCTCAGATGTACAGAATCCTTCACTGAAGAAACTAAACAGAAACTATAGTTGAATGTGATTAGAGCAGGTATGTATTAATGTTGACTCAGTGTTAGTTTATAACTCAGGTCCTCTTTAGGAGATCTGGTTCTGGTGTTTGATGAAACTGATGTCAGAATGAAGGTCAAATAATGGAGGAGTTTAAACATGAAGTCATTGTCAGAGTTCTGAGCTTCTCTGAACTTTAAAACTTACCGCAGTTTATCTCCCAGGTGAAAGTTGCTTCATTTATAAAATAATAACAGAGTTTATTTTAAACTTTTAATAAATGGTCCTTGTTCAATGCTGAGAGCATCATTACTATCTAGAGAAGCACAAAAATCAGACAAATTAAAATATTAAAAATATATGAGAATAAAATGAGATGAGCTGAGATCAGTTATAGACGTGAACTTTATTTCATATTTTATCTCTTATTTAGTTTTTTTAATCTATTAAATGTTGCAGCAACTTTGATTAAACTGACACCATTAAACACAATAAATATAAAAATTATTTTATAGAAAACCTGAGAAATCAAGTTGAAATAAATAATGAAAACATCATTAGTCATATTAAACTGACTCTTGTCTAACATTTGCTGGTCCATTAAATAATAATCTTAGTGTGATTTATTTTTGTTAAATAATATTCTAAACTACAGTTTTTATGGCTGGAAAAAGGCAAAGTGGGTTTCATTATATAATATATTTCAGTACTAAGACAATTCAAAGTGATGTACATGAAAAAAAGAAACATAATAAGAAACGTACGTTGCAGGGGCATGAAGGTAATTAAATAATTAAAGAGAATAAAAAATAAATAATTAAAATAATGATAATAAAAAAAATCTATTAAATAAAAAAATTATGATAAAATGATTGATAAGAAAATGAATGGAAAGTTAGACTGAAAACTTAACTAATAATGTTTAAAAAGCACAGTCAACGGCCACTCTAAACAAACAAGTTTTTAATCTTGATTTAAAGCAACTTTGATACACTGACAAGTCTGTAATGTATTTTGGTGCTAAGCCATTCAGTGATTTATAGACTAACAGAAGTATTTTAAACTCTATTCTCTGAGCTACAAGGAGCCAGTGTAGGGACTTTAGAACCGGGGTGATGTGCTCCACTTTCTTAGTTCTAGTGAGGATGCAGGCAGCAGCGTTCTGGATCAACTGCAGCTGTCTGATCGACTTTTTACCCAGACCTGTGAAGACACCGTTGCAGTAATCAATTCTACTAAAGATGAACGCATGAATTAGTTTTTCAAGGTCCTGCTGAGACATTAGTCCCTTAATCCTGGAGATGTTCTTTAGGTGATAGAAGGCCGACCTTGTTACTGTCTTTATGTGCCTCTGAAGGTTCAGGTCTGAGTCCATCACTACACCCAGGTTTCGAGCCTGACTGGTGGTTTCTAGCTGTATTAACTGAAGCTGTGTGCTAACTTTTAAACGCTCTTTCTTTGGTCCAAAAATTATTACTTCAGTTTTGTTTTGATTCAGCTGAAGAAAATTTAGCCCCATCCCATGCATTGATTTCTTCTAAGCATTTACCCAGCGCTTGAATGGGTTCATGGTCACCTGGTGACATCGTAACGTATAGATGTGTGTCGTCTGCATAGTTATGATAACTTACGTTGTTGTTTATTAAAATCTGAGTTAGGGGGAGCATGTAGATACTGAATAGGAGGGGCCCTAAGATGGACTCTTCAAGTAGGATTTAAACCAATTGAGTGCTGTACCAGAAAGGCCGACCCACTTTTCCAGGCGCTCTAATAAAATGGAGTGATCAACAGTATCGAATGCTGCACTAAGGTCCAATAATACCAGCACTGTGGTTCTTCCACAGTCTGCATTTATACGGATGTCATTGAACACCTTGACAAGAGCAGTCTCTGTACTGTGGTGAGCAGGAAGTCTGACTGGAAGACATCGAAGCGGGTGGTCAATGTTAGGAAGTTGTTTAACTGCTGAAACACAACTTTTTTAATAATCTTACTGATGAAGGGGAGGTTTGATATAGGCCTGTAGTTCTGTAGTAGCAGCTTGTCCAAGTTGCTCTTTTTCAATGGAGGTTTGATAATTGCTGTTTTTAGGGCCTGGGGGAAAACACCTGACAAAAGGGACGTGTTTATTATTTGTATTAAATCAGATGTTATTACGGGCAAAGCTTTCTTAAGGAAAGCTGTGGGTAAAAGATCGAGACAGCAGGAAGAAGAGCTTAGTTGCTGTACGATTTCTTCTAAGTTTTTGCAGTTTATTTGGTGAAATTGGGAGATTTTGTCAAAATCAGTTCTAGTTGGAGACAACATTGGTACTGGAGTTGATGTGGATGTGCTGACTGCCCCTCTGATCGTTTGGGTTTTTTCAGTAAAGAAGTTAGCAAATTCATTGCAGGCCCTGGTAGAGTGGAGTTCAGATGCTACAGTTACAGGAGGGTTTGTTAACCTGTCAACCGTGGCAAATAATGCACCAGCATTGTTAATGTCTTTGCTGATGATCTCAGAAAAGAAAGATTCCCTTGCATTTTTCAGTTGTAGGTTATATCTGTATAGTCTCTCTTTATAGATAATATAGTGAACCTGGAGTCCAGTCTTTCTCCACAAGCGTTCAGCTTTTCGACACTCCTTTTTTTCACTTCTGACTGGTGGAGCACTTCTCCATGGAGACATTTTCTTTCCAGAAACGACTTTCACTTTAATTGGAGCAGATGAATCAATGATGTCTGAGATTTTAGAATGAAAGTTATCTACCAGCTCATCTACAGTGTTACAGGGCAAAGTGGAGGTAGAAGAGTAAATCTGGTTAAAGGTTTCAGCAGCACCGTCCTTAAAGATGCATTTTCTTATCATGTCTCTTTGGCAAACTGAGTCATTGCAGATGATGCTTTCAAAAATAACAGAAAAGTGGTCAGATAGGGCAACATCAGTTACAGACACCTTGGAAATGTTTAGACCCTTAGTGATGATCAGGTCCAAAATATGTCCTTGTTTGTGCGTTTGCTGTTTAACATGTTGAGTCAAACCAACATTTCTAAGAGTGTCACATAAATCTATTGTACTTCTGTCTTCAGGATTGTCCATGAGAATGCTGAAGTCTCCAACAATAATTAAAGATTTATTAGAGTGTAAAAAAGGATATTTGGGCAAATTTTACACTTTTGAATATTTGGCTCTCCAGGTAAAGAGCCATGTTCTTGAATATTTACAGGCCTCCTAAGTCCAAAACAAACTTTATCAGTGACTTTAATGAGCTTTTATTTGTGATATGTGTTGATTATGACTGTTTAAACAAAGTAGCCACCCCTCCACCTTTTCTTTGCTGTCTGCTCTCACAAAGAAAATTGTAGTTTGGAGGCGTCGCCTCTATCAGAATGGGAGCTTCATTAAATTCATGTAAACATGTTTCTGTTAAAAACATAACATCAAGATCGTGGTCAGTAATGAAGTCATTGATTAAAAATGATTTTCCTGACAGAGATCTAATGTTTAATAAAACCAGTTTATATGACTTAGTGGCTGATATTAACTCTGTCTGGTTGTACCTGATAGTTTATGGATTTTAAGCTTGATTGTTTATTACTGTCTCTTATCCTTTTGGCTTTGTTCTTTCTGTCACTATAAGCACAGAGATTTTACAACTATCTCCCATCAGTGAATGCTGAATGCTGACGTTTGATTGTGCATTGGGTTGATTGTGGGACATACTGTAACAGGAGCGATTAGATTGCTGATTAAACACTGAGGGAGTGTACATCCCATGGAGGGAGTACCAGACATAAAACCATGGGTGACCTTCTTTTCGGGGCTATTTGTCACTTCAATCACCAAGTGGGTTAAGGATGAGAGCCATCAGCGTTGATCTCTGTAACCGTTCCTCTGCCTTGTTTAGAATAAATTCGGGGGAGATCCCAGGCGTCTGTCCACCAACAGGGTGCAGTATCTCAAAGAACTTCTTTCATGTTGTCAGTGAAATCCAGAAAAGCATGAACTGGGCTTGGTGGAGAGATGGTGGAGAGATGGTAGAGTTCTGTGCGGTCTGGGTCGGGGTTTAACGGAGGGGGTCGGTGGGTTTATTCTCGGCGTTCTGTAGTTGTTGAGCGGGCTGTCACTGTTTGGGATCACAGGCCGAGTTGAATTATTGTTGTACCCCATTTTTACCTCAATATTCACATCTAGTCGGTGGATTTTCATCTCCAAAACAATCAATTTCTGTAAATGTTTGTCAAAGTCCTCTGTGGTGAAGAAAGGCATCTTGTGTTGATTAGCTGGCGTCAACATAATAATAACAATCCTTGGGAGTCACTGGTAAGAAGTAGTTTTAGTCCAACTTTTCTGTAATTTTGGCAGAGATAAAAAGTTAAGAGTAAAAGAATGCAAGCAAGCAGGGAGCAGGGAAGAAAAGTGTCTGAGCAGGCTGAGAGGCGGAAATAGTTAAAAGGAATAAAAACTATAAACTGGACATTTTTATAGTTAGTGATATTCTTTAGTAGCTTGGTGGTATTTTTAGTGTTTTCATTTTCTGTCATTATCGTATTTCTCTGATTTCTGCCTCAGATCATGTTTGTTGTGTAAAGTTGGAGCGCTCTGAGGATTTAAACTCATGATTCAGTTCTGCTTCAGTTTGTTGGAAAACCTTGAAGTTAACCTTTAATTACTGTCAGAACAACAGTGTGAGCGTCTGTCTGTCCTCACATCCACAGAGCTGTATGTCAGCTGTGTTCTCTGGAAACTATATTTAAAAATGAGTAAAAACAATTAATATAACTGAGAAACAAACTAAACATAATGAGACAAAACAACTAAAAGTAGGAAAATATGACTGAACATAGAATTTAAAAAGAAAAGACTTGATTGCAGGTTTAAGCAGCTCAGACGGTCAAACTGATCAGTAACAGATTTTATCACACAGTGAGTCAGAAAGTTACTTGGTGTTGAAAACACAGATGGAGCGACTGAAGATCAGCTGAAACATTACTGACTGAGAGGAGCTGAACAAGCAGGAAGATCAGAGTTACTGCTGGAAGATGAAGACTAGAAACTGATGCTGCAGTGTGAACATGTGCAGCAAAGCTTCACATTTCATTTATACAGCAGCTTCATTTAATTTTAACTGATTAAAAACTGGAAACACAGAAAACAGTCAAAATGTTTCAAGTTTTCACAACGTTTAAACTCTTGGATCTTTTAACTCTTTACTGAATAAAATCATGGAGTTAGTTTTTGCTGAAGGCCACGCAGCGTCTCCATAAACAGCAGCATGACTGAGAAACAGGGAAGGAACCCTGAAACAGGAAGATCTGGGTCCAAACAGAACCAGAACAGACCAGAGAGATGAGTGGTTGTATTCCTGTGAGCAGCTGTGGTGCCTTCAGGTAGATCAGCCTCGTTTCTCTCAGACGGCCACCAGGGTTCATGTCCAGGAGTCTCCACACTCCACAGAGAGAAGATCTGCTGCTGGACTCACCCTGGATCCACCCTGGGAGAGGAACTGGACCATCAGCTGGCTCTTCTCTCCATTCACCAGTCAGCCCAGATGGAGTTTGTGTTGGTTTCAGTGTGTGTTCTGGTTCTGTTGTCAGAAGAGCTGCAGGATCTTTAACTTTGAAGGTTATTCTGGGATCTGTTGGCCTTAAAGCTGCAGAGAGAGCAGAGCTGTGAGATCATCAGAGGAGAGGAGCAGCAATGATGATCCTTCAGAAAGAACCAGAGAGGAGATTCATCTCAGCTGGAACATTAAAGTGAAATAAAACCTGTTTCTGTTCTGATGTTCCTGCAGTGATCAAACCCTGGACCTAAACTCTCCTTCAGTGAAGAACTCTGAGCAGAAACCTCACAGTAACGTCTCACTTCAAAACGTTCTCCTCAGACATGTCACCTCGCTGTCTGTCTGCAGATGAACATGATGTCAAACTAAATTAATGATGAGATGAACCTATTCAAAAGTCACAATGTCTATGTACCTCTGAGTCACATTAAGTTACACTAATCAATGTAGATAAACTGCAGACAGTAGATCTGTATATGATGAAGGTTTCTTTGGATGATAATAAATAACTTTTATAACTTTTTCTTAGCAGTTTCTGTTGGTTTCTCTTTCTCTCTAAGATGTCTGCAATGTTTGGATGACTGTTGTGTTAATTCATCAAATCTGGTGTTAAAAGAGTAATAAATGATCTCAAATTAGTTTTCTGTGTTCTCTCTCTCTGTATTTTAGGTGTCCACATTGTCCAGGAGATGCGTGGTTGTGAGTGGGATGAGGAGACTGGAAAGGTTACTGGCTCTTTCCAGTTTGGCTATGATGGGGAAGACTGGCTAGCATGGGATGCGGGGACAAACACATGGATCCCTGCAAAACAACAGGCTGAAATTACTACAGACATATGGAACAATGACAAAGCTAAGCTGAAGTCTGATAAGAACTACATCAACCATCTTTGTCCTGGGTGGCTGAGGAATTATGTGAGCTATGGAAGGAGCTATCTGATGAGAACAGGTATAGTAACATATCCTGATATTTTTTTATTATTTAAATACCTTGTTTTAGTAGAATTACCCAAAGGTAATGTTATAACACTCATCTAGATACCAACGTCTTCACTACATTTAGTCTGGACTCAGTTCTGTTTGTGTATCTGAGGCTCGTCTCCAGCTCTGACACATTTCAACTAATGTACTTTTCATTAGACATGAATCATTATAAACTGGTTATATTTGAACGTTGTGTCTCCATCTCCAGATCTTCCATCAGTTTCCTTTCTCCAGAAGACTTCCTCCTCTCCAGTCAGCTGCCACGCTACAGGTTTCTACCCGAACAGAGCTGAGATGTTCTGGAGGAAAGATGGAGAAGAGGTTCATGATGGTGTGGACAAAGGAGAGATCCTCCCTAACAATGATGGGACCTTCCAGATGAGTGTGGACATAGATCTGTCCTCTGTTGCAGCTGAAGACTGGACCAAGTATGAATGTGTGTTTCAGCTCTCTGGAGTCAAAGAAGACGTCACCCACAGACTGGAGAAAACAAGGATCTTGACCAATGAATGTAAGTAATGGTGTAAAGAGCTGCATGTGTTTATAGGTAGATATCTGCTGATTACAAAGTTATGTCTGCTTTCATCGTCTTTTTAGATTTAGATTCAGTTTTAGGGCTCAGAATCAGAAGCTTTCTTTGTTTGGATCATTATCTCAGCCTGAACCATAAAATAAAAGTTAAAACACCTGATTTGATGCTGATACAATCTACTCCAGGTGTTTGAGCTTCTTTTTATTGTCAGTAAAAACCAGTTTCAATAAAAACTTTCAGGTTTATTCATTTAGAGATTTTAGGTGATGTTAGACTTTATGCAACCATTAACTGCATTAATTGAATTAACAGCTTTATAACACTTGAAAATCAATGTGCATTATTATTGAATTAACCTCACAATTATAGTAAATGAAGGAAATAGACTGAAGCTTATTGGAGGTGTGAGTGTGTTCAGTGTAAGAAAAACGTAGAGAACAGAAACCAGAACCAGCAACAGAAGAACAAAGATAAAACCTGGTCCTGGTGTTCAGACAAACTGGGATAAAAGACACGAACAAACCAGCGACTCTGCATGAGTGTGACCTGGTTTATCTTCTCAACAGCAAATACCATCAATCTGATCATCCTTGTTGTTGTTGCTGTGGTTCTCCTTGGTCTCATTGGTCTGATTGGATTCATTATTTACAAGAAGAAGAAGAACGGTGAGACAGATCATTTTATCTTCCCTTTTTCTGTATTTTCATGGTTGACCTTTACCCAGTAAAAAATAGACCTGATTTAAACATTAAAGTATGACTCTGGAAGAACATATTAAAAGGTCCTGTTGCAGACGGCTTCATTATGTAAAAAAAATCAAAACTATGAAACAGTAATGAAGCAACATGAGCATCTCAGAAAAAATTTAACTTGTTATAGTTTATGTAATATGGTGAAATATGTTTTGAGCAGAATATTTGTTGAATGTTTTTAAAATATGATAAATGAAAAGTCAGAATAACTCATATGAGATCTAATTGTTTTAAACATTAACAAGTCATTTTAATTTAACTTTCTGGAGAGGAGCAGCTACAATTAAACTGCTTTAGATTTTCTCAGATACTCAGATAATCTACTCAGGTAACAGTAGGTAAATATTCTGATATTTTGTGCTTGTAAAGTGTAATTAATTACTGAACACATTCAAATGCTTCTAGCTGCAGTATAGATAACAATTTATGTTATAAACAAATAATTCTTCTATGATTTGTTTGTTTCAGGGTTTTTTTCAGGGCTTAAACCTCCAGTCAGTAAGTATTTAAAATATTTCATCATCTTTATATTTTATTTGTTTCATTTTATAATGACTGAACAATAGGAGTTACAGGACTGTATGATTTGTTGCTGCAGATTAACCACATCAGAAAGGTTGAGATGTTTGTCTGTAACATTCATAGGAGGCTAGCTCCTTGGTTTAATTCAGAGCTGCATACTTTAAAGCACAATGTTAGAAAATTGGAGAGAAAATGGCGCTCTACACACCTAGAGGATTCCTACTTAATCTGGAAAAATAGCCTACTGTTGTATAAAAAGACACTTTGCCAAGCTAGAACAGCTTATTTCTCATCATTAATATAGGAGAACAAGAATAATCCTAGGTTTCTCTTTAGTACAGTTGCTAAACTTACACAGAGTCATAGCTCTGTTGAGCCATCCATTCCCTTAGCTCTTAGCAGTCATGACTTTATGGGATTCTTCTTAAATAAAATTGATTCTATTAAAAAGAAAATCTTTGACATACTCCCGAAGATGATTACTTCATCCTCAGCAAGTGAAACAACATTGGAAATAACTCTAGAACCTGATCTGTGTTTGGACTGTTTTGATCCTGTGGAGCTTCCTGAGTTATCAGAAATATTAGTTTCATCTAAACCTTCAACTTGTATGTTAGACCCAATCCCAACCAAATTATTTAAGGAAGTGTTCCCTCTGATTACCAGCCCCATTTTAGATATGATTAATCTATCTTTAGTAAATGGATCAGAACCACAGGCTTTTAAGTTAGCTGTAATTAAACCTTTACTTAAGAAACCTTCGCTTGATCGAGATGATTTGAAAAATTACAGACCTACATCCAATCTTCCATTCTTATCTAAAATTCTTGAGAAATAGTTGCTAATCAAATGTGTGAGCATTTACACAGCAATGACCTGTTTGAAGAGTTTCAGTCAGGTTTCAGAGCTCATCATAGCACTGAAACAGCTCTGCTGAAAGTCACTAATGATATATTCAGATAATGGACTTGTGTCTGTACTTGTCCTGTTAGATCTCAGTGCTGCATTTGATACAGTCAATCACAATATTCTCTTAGAAAGGCTGGAGTATGCTGTAGGGATCAGGGGAACAGCGGTAGGCTGGTTTAAATCTTATTTGTCTGAAAGATTCCAGTTTATTCATGTAAATGATAAATCATCTTTAAACTCCAGGGTTAATTGTGGAGTACCACAGGGTTCAGTACTTGGGCCAATTCTCTTTACTATATATATGCTTCCAATAATTCGAATTATCAGGCAGCATAGGATAAATGTTCACTGTTACGCTGATGATACTCAGCTTTACTTATCCATAAATCCTGATTAACCCAACCAGTTAGATAGACTACAAGCATGTCTTGAAGACATAAAAACTTGGATGACTTTAAATTTTTTGCTTCTAAATTCAGACAAGACAGAAGTTGTTGTCTTTGGACCGGAGTCTTTAAAAAAGAAACTGCTTAGTCAATCACTTAACCTGGATGGCATTAAATTGACCTCTGATAATAAAGTAAAAAACATTGGTGTTATTTTTGACCAGGACATGTCATTTAAATCCCATATTAAACAGGTTTCTAGGATTTCCTTCTTTCACCTCCGGAACATTGCCAAAATTAGAAATATCCTGTCCAGGAGTGATGCTGAAAAACTAGTCCATGCATTTGTTACTTCAAGGCTGGACTATTGTAATTCTTTACTATCAGGATGTCCACAAAATGCAGTTAAAAGCCTTCAGCTGATTCAGAATGCTGCAGCAAGAGTTCTAATAAAAATTAAAAAGATAGATAATATTTCTCCTATTTAAGCTTCCCTTCATTGGGTCCTTGTTAAATCCAGAATATAATTTAAAATTCTCCTCCTCACATATAAAGCCCTTAATGATCTAGCTCCATCATACATCAGAGATCTGATGGTTCCATATATTCCTAACAGAGCACTTCGTTCTCAGACTGCAGGTTTACTGGTGGTTCCTAGAGTCTCTAGAAGTAGAATGGGAGGCAGATCCTTTATTTATCAGGCTCCTCTCCTGTTGAACCAGCTCCCAGTTTTAGTCCGTGAGGCAGACACCCTGTCTACTTTTAAGGCTAGGATTAAAACTTTCCTTTTTGATAAAGCTTATAGTTAGAGTGGCTTAGATTATCAGGGAGGGAGCCTTCCTCCCTCCCTGTTGGTTGGAGTAAGGGGGAGTCAGGTTTAGCCTAAACCGGCTCAGTTATGGTTGAGGTGCAAACACACCCTCCATTTCTGCTACCTGTATGACCCCTTCTCTTTTCCAATGGTTATAATTAGTCTGACTGAGAGAGGTATCCCAATCCTTGTGGTTTTTAGTATAACAATGACCATCAGTGGGACCCTTTGTGAGGTGCCTTGAGACGACATTGTTGTAAATAAGTGCCGTTTAACTAAATAATCTGAACTGAAACTATCTGTGTAGTTATGCTGCTATAGGCATAGGCAGCTGGAGGACATAAGGACCACTTTCACCCTCTTTGCTACATTCTCACACTACTCTCCAATTTTGCATTATTTGCTGTTATTTCAGTTTTTAACTTTGTTCTCTCTTTTCTCTTCCTAGAAGCTACACCTGGCCTGACTCTGTGTCTGCCTGTGACACCTTTCTGGAGAGGGGCATCGTCCGAGCTTCTGCAGGCAACAACTTATTGCTCACCCTCTACCAATGATCCACATAGCCCTGTCTTTTAGTGTTTAACCCTTTCTCTCTCCTAGACATGGCGATTGACTGAGCTTTTACTATGTGCTCTCTTTCAGACTCTAACCTTGAAAACTGGCTCAGAGTTTATCTGTTCTTTCTTTCTAGGTGAAACGACTAAAGGAGCTACATCCATTAACATTTACGTTTCCTTCCCATAGAAAGTACTCCTAGATCAGTGCTTCTTTGTTCTCTTTGTGTCTCTGCTCTGTTCTCTCAAACCCCCAGTCAGTCGGGGCAGACGGCCGCTCACACTGAGCCTGGTTCTGCTGGAGGTTTCTTCCTGTTAAAAGGGAGTTTTTCCTCTCCACTGTCGCTACATGGAATGTGTGTACCTGACTTTTGTGAAGTGCCTTGAGACAACATGTGTTTTGAATTGGCACTATATAAATAAACTAAATTGAATTGAACTTAACAGTGAATCATAAATATTTACAACCTTATTACTAGAGGTGGAAACTAAAAATGTGGCGAGGAGGTCAAGTGAAATGAAACCGTGTTGTAAGTAAGCACTGTCGGGCAAAACGGCAAGATTCAGACGTTTATTAAAGCAGCAGCTGCTCTGGAAAACCTAACTAGAAACTTTGTTACGATATTTGTGATGCGTTTTTTGGTTGAGAGATTTAAATCAATATTCTGGTCATTTGTTCCCCTGAACAACCACAGACCACCAATTCAAGCTCAGGACCAGAGATTTTCTTTCACTGCTAAAGGTTTTGTCTAAGAGAGCCACTAATAACTGTGTAAACCTGGACGAAGGCTGTTGTTACATTTAAAGAAACAGACAATAATTTATTTAGCCTCTGAAAATAAAACTTTATGTTTAACATGAAATGTTTTATTTTCTAGATACTCAATATACCAAGACTTCAACATCATCTTCATCTAGTGCCTCACCAGACAATAATCAAGGCAGGACCTCATCAGACAAACCATTGCTAGAGTGGTAAAGTCCCCTTCTTATAACTGGTTTCTGTTTCAGTTCCTTGTTTCCATGACAAACATTGTATGAACATAGGTACATAGAAACATTTTCTAAATAATATTTCTGTATTTCTGCTTATTTAACTGTCTCAACAGAAAAAATGACAACTAACTAATGAGGACTCTGGACACCGTTATCTGAACGCACCAGAAACCATCAGTCTTCATCTCTGCATCTAATTAAAGCCTCAGATTTAAATAATGATGAACTATTTTTATATTGTTTGATCTTTCTAGTCAAATATTATTACTGTATGTATGAGGTTTAAAAAGAAAATGACTCAATTATTAGTGCTTTTTTTATTTTAGTTAAATCCAAATATAGTTTAATACTGAAGAGAATGATTTGCCATTATAATGTTCAGTCTGACCTGTTCTATGTAATATTCTACTGGAGACCATTTAATGAGTGAGCTTTAGGGTATTTCAGAATCAGAATCAGAATCAGAATCAGAATCAGAAAAGCTTTATTGCCAAGTACGTTTTTGGACATACAAGGAATTTGTTTTGGCGTAGTCGGTGCAATACAGTACAAATTAAACAGTACAAACATATCTACAATATAATATAAATATAAGTGCACAGTTTTAAGTGAGTGAGAGTAAATATAGAGCAGTATAAGATGCAAGAGCAATACAACAGTGCAGGTGATCATTGTGCAAGTAAAGCAGTGCAAGTAAGCAGGAGTCCAAGCTGAGCGTTAATGTAACGCATAGAGTTACAGGTTACAGGTGTCCTGTCAGCAAAAAAAGGGGGGGTGTGGGGGAAAGGGGGAATGTCAGGGTGGTTTCCGGGCTTTGTTAACCAGGCTGGTGGCATATGAACATATGAACTCAGATGTTCAGGAGGAGAGATTCAGGTCGGTGTAGATAAGTGCATTTCATGTTAATTATGGTTGCTTCTGTTCATTGGAGCCATTTTAACTTTTAATTTAATAATTTTTATGGATTTTTGTAAATAAAGTCTTGTGTTCGCTGGATAACATCTGTCTACTGTTCTTCTTCAGCCACTTTAATCAGACTATCCCACAAGTTATGATCATAAATACTGGAGTACCTGGAGAAAACCCACGCATGCACGCGAAGAACGTGGAAACTCCAGGTATAAATTATTTATGAAATAAATTAAATGTCACACTGATGTCACTAACCACAGATATTTTCTCAGCTGCTGACAATTATTCTGCAGGTTGAAGCAGTCAGTAGTGAAACTGAGACTAATGGACTGAGAACTGAACCTTCATCCCACAACATTTAAGAGTCAAAGAACCTAAACTAGCAGGAACTCAAAGGTCAGTCCTTTAATATGGACGGGTCATGCTCACTGATGCAGTCAGATTGATTTTCAGTTCAAATAAAAATGATCAAAGTTCATTGCAGGCCTGATGTAAAACTGCATAATTTAGTTTGATTACAGAAGCTGCTTTCAGACCTTGAAGCCACCTTGTAATATCAGTAGAACATCTCCACTTCATCTGAGATTAGACATTATTATTAAATTAATATCTTCTTGTAGCTTTAAAATCTATTTCTAAATAAAATAATGTTCAGCAAGGTTTCAGACCATTTCTTGTCAGTGACAGTTTTAGTTAGTTCAGTAACAACATAAGATAAATATTAATGTTATAAAGACGGTTGATAATGAGCACTTTTCCTACTTATCTTTTAAAACCTTTAACCTTTCTTGTGACATTTGGCTACATTCTTTGATCCTGAGTCTTTTTCTGGCTGGATTAAACATTATTCTTTTTATAGATGGGATTTATGTGAACATATTTATTTAATACACAAGACACTAATTTAAAAATAAATAATATAAATTAGGTTATTTTATTTCTGTCTGTCTCTCCTGTTGTACTAAATAGACAACATAAGGACCCGGGGGGAAGCAACATGTTGCCTGAGGACATTTGGATAATATTAGTGTGTGCTAACCCAAACATGCTTTATGCTGCGCTAATTAATCAACGATAAAACTGAGTAAAATGCAAGGAGCCCTGCTAGAGCACAAAAGGTAATAGCAGATAGTTGAAAATGTTTGGAGAATGTTCAATAAAATAAATGATACATATTAATAAAAACTGACTCAGCTGCAGCAGCATCAGGAAGCAGGTTTGGGTCGTGGTGCTTCATAGTCATGTTCTGCTGAAACTCCTAATTCTGCTGATGACCCAGAGACAACTAGAAGAGAGACTACAGATCTCTGGGGTTCCTCATTAAAGAACAGCAGCAACATCAGTACTAAACTGGAAGCTGCACTTTGTCTAAACAATGCAAGCATAACTTTCAGGATGTCCAAGCTCAGCTGCCTCACTACCAGGCTTCCTCCCTTGTTGTGTAACAACCACTGTTGATGAGTCAAGCTTGGTTCCCAAAACTGGTGGAGACACATCAGTCTCAACAAAACACCAAAGTTTGAAGGCCTGAACCGACCTGATTTAAGAATGAGAGTTCCTTTGGTGGAAAAACATTAAAAGTGGAACTAACCTCATTAAGCTAGTTCTGCTGTATAGAATATTCTAGTGATTACATTCCTTGCCAGTAGTGTTCATGTCTTACTCCGATACGACCAAATATTAATTCACAGCACTTTGCTGCATCGGCAGACAGTGTTTTCTTATTTTTTATCCTCTGCTCCTCTTTTCCTCTTTGGCTCTCTGTGCTGCTGGGACAAACTGCCTCAGAAAAAGAAAGGAGGGACGTCTGGGAGCTGCAGCGAGTCAGAAACCCGGTGAGCCACACGAGTGGTTAAGAGTGATAAGAAATAAGGGAAATACAACCGTTTTTGTGACAGATGTCTCATTTGGCATCAGAACACCATGGGTTTGTTGACATGACTGAATGCATAGAAGTGGCGCCTGCATGTGCACCTAGTTATCTATAGGGTCTAATAGGCGATGTCCAATCAATTAATATATATTGATGGTCGCTACCACTCACTGCCTGCACAGTTGTCAGTGTGTAACTATGTCCAGAGTCCACCTGGTTTTCAGTCCAGTAGTGTCTTTATCGACAGAACCGCAATAAAAACCTAAATCTAGTAAAACAAGAATATGTTGAAACTCTCGCAAACAGTATGTATCAGAAACTGAAGAGGGAAGCTGTTCGAGTTAAAACCTGAAATAAAACGTGAACTTGGACAAAGAAGAAAAGACAGAAAAAGTTCTGTTTGGATTTTAGGAAGAACCTGCATTACACAGATGAAACAGAAGACCCGTTTCCTGCTGTGTGCGCTCTCTGCTCATCTTAGTGCGCGTCTCTAGTTGAAAAGTTTGTAGATGGGTAAAAGACGAGGAATCAGCCTGAACTAAACCTCGGAAGAAAAAGGTTTCAGTACGGCAGACTTGTATAAAAGAAAGAGACTTGGTGATAATGGCTGACACACTAAAAGAAAAAGAAAGGTTAGCTGCACCTTATAGAGCTTCTGTGATTTTATATAACACTCACTTTGTGCTACAAACACATCCTTGAATTGAACCTTTAGCTCAAATATTGATGTGGTGATTCTGTGATGTTATTTTTAACATTTACTTTTTATGTGGGTAACTATTAGACCACTTTATTTAGTGATGTGGTTTCAATAAAAGTAAAACATTGTTATTTTAGTCTTCAATCCAAGAAAGTAATGTTAAAAATCTATTAGAAAGCCTCAACATAATCATATTACTGTTATCAGTGTTATTGTTATTACTCAATACTATCAGGGTTACCGCCCTGACTTCTTCTTCATGACATGGATTTCATATTGAACATGTCAAATTTAGAGTGGATTTAAGATAACTAAATATATGACAACTGAGCTTTATAACAATCTTATTTTGGATCCATAAATTCTGCCTTTCACCAAAAAGTCCTGAAGGAAAATGTCTATTTATCATTTCATGAAGTTAATCTGGAGATCACTTGGATTATGTAGCAGAATAACAATACAAAGCTCACCAACAAGTGTACCTCTGGATAGCTAAGAGAACTAAATTAAGATTTCGGAGTAGCCTAGTCAAAGTCTGGACTTTGACAGCCCAATGTTGCTAAATTAAAACAAAGCTGCGAAAAACAGTGGGTCAAAATTCCTCCATATTGAGGTGAACTTGTTCAGTTGAGTTCAGCAAGGGAGGCACAAGCAGCTGTAAGGTTGGGTGGCCAATTATCTTCTCCCCTTGATAAATTAAAGTTATCTCAGGTTATCTTGATAAAAAAAATCACTTTAATGATCTGAAACATTTACGTAAGACGGAAAAGCAAAAAGAAGAAATATGTTTATTGTTTTTCTAAATGTCAGTTCAGTAAAAAGGCTAAAACATTTATATTAGAGCTATAAAAACAACAAATAATTACAGTCACTGAAGTCATTTTTTAGTTTTTCACCATGACATCATGCATGTCCTCATGTTGTCATGCAGCAACACGTGTCGCTTGTGTGAGTTCTGTGTCTGTTACCCGCAGATGAAGAAAAGTCTTGTTCGTTGTTTTGAATTTCAAACAAACACAAAATACTTTGTGTAAGAGAAATCTCTCCAAAATATTTTAAATAGTTTGAGCCTCAATGAAGAACAAAAACTCTCACAATATTCTCTCTGTGAAGGAAACAAGGTGAAAGAAAAAACTTTAACAACTTTAAATCTTAAACCCACTTCTGCTTCTACAGAAAAATTCCCAGTCCACTTTTACAAGATGCTGCAACTAAAAATACTGTTACTCAACACCTAACCTATTCAAAGTAATAAGAAACTATTACACATGGAACTACTTGATATGTAAAATATAATTTGGTATAATGCAATAAACATGCGAAAGAGCAAGATCCTGGATACAAGCGGCTGAAA
Organism: Girardinichthys multiradiatus; assembly: GCF_021462225.1. Lineage (NCBI taxonomy): Eukaryota > Metazoa > Chordata > Actinopteri > Cyprinodontiformes > Goodeidae > Girardinichthys > Girardinichthys multiradiatus. The sequence goes on from NC_061806.1 coordinate 30,333,585, forward strand.
TGAGCTTCCTCTGCAGGGTGGTCAGGCTCTCCCTTAGAGATAAGGTGAGGAGCTCAGCCATCTGGTAGGAGCTCGGAGTCGAGCCGCTGCTCCTCCACATCCAGAGGAATCAGATGAGGCGTCCAGGAGGCATCTGTATCAGATGCCTCCTGGACGCCTTCCCCGGGAGGTGTTCCAGGCATGTCCCAGTGGGGGGAACCGAGAGGTCGGCCCAGGACACGCTGGAGGAAATACGTCTCTCGTCTACACGGCATCTTCTGGAATCTCAAACTTTCCTGACTATGTGTCTCTTGGATTGGTTGATGATGTTCAGATAAGTTGCTGTGACAGCAACACAAGAGTGAATAAACCCAGTCAGGAATGGATGAGAAAGGTTGAAGAAGAAGATCCTCAGTACTGGGAGAGTGAGACAAAAGTATGCCTGAAAAATCAAAACACGTTCAAAAGAATCATCGATATCGCAAAACAACTCTTCAACCAAACTGAAGGTTTGTATAAATGTGATTTCTTATATATAACAATAAAACAGAAATTGTTTAATGCAATAAATAATAGACAAAAGCTTAGGCTGTATACCTTAACTGAGTCATATGAAATAGTTTTTAAGCTTAATAATAAATGTATTATTTATTTCAAACTCCTGATGCTTTTACCAAAGAGATTCCCTGAAAGTAAATAATTGTGTTACGAAACTTTCTGTTTGTGTTTCTCCCTTAGGAGTGCATGTCTATAAAAAAATGATGGGCTGTGAATGGGATAGTGAAACTGGAATGATTAAAGGTTATGACCAGTATGGGTATGATGGGGAGGATTTCACTGCACTGGACCTGATGTCAGAGACTTGGACCGCTCCAAAACAAGAAGCTATAAGAACCAAACACAAATGGGATCGTGACGTGTTTGAAAAAGAGTATCTGACTAAAGATTGTATTGACTGGTTGAAGAAGTATGTTAACTATGGGAGGAGCTTTCTGATGAGATCAGGTATCACAAATCTTTGTTTTATGCAATGGACACAGCAGTCAGTGTTTCATCTTTAGACAACTATAATGTTATAATATTAAACCACTGTAAACAGATCCAGTGTATTTAATTTTACAGGTTTTATCTGTGGTCATTTACCCTTTTTTATAGTTTCCCATTGTTTCTCCATCTGCTTTTTCTTTTGGATTAAAACCACTTTGAAATCAGCATTTTACATGGATGAGGCACAACATTATGACTTCTGTGTGGCCAAGTAAATAACAGTGATGATCTCTTCATCATGACAGCTATTAGTGCTAGGATATATTATAAGATATATTGTGCAGCAATCAATCCTCAAAGTAAATATGGTAAAAATGTAGCATGAAGATTCAAGCAGGTTTGACAAGGCACAGGATGTGATGCTTGGTCGGCTGAGTCAGAACATCAGAATAAACAATGGATAATATTCTGTGTATGGGGCTGCTTAACTATGACGAGGACCTGTTGGTCATTATGTTGTACCTGATCAGTGTAAATCAATATGCATATTTGATTAATTAGATTCAATTAAAAATATCAAATGAGATTGGTTACTTCAATCATTGTAAATTATCATAAAGAAGCTGAAGACTTTTTTGAAATTTACTTTCCAGATCTCCCCAGAATGTCTTTCCTTCAGAAGACTTCCTCTTCTCCAGTCAGCTGTCACGCTACAGGTTTCTATCCCAACAGAGCAGAAATGTTCTGGAGAAAAGATGGAGTAAAGGATCCTGAGGGTGTAGTCAAAGGAAAGATCCTCCCCAACAACGATGGGACCTTCCAGATGACTGTTGACATCAATCTTTCATCTGTTTCACCTGAAGACTGGAGAAAGTATGAATGCGTGTTTCAGCTCTCGGGAGAAAAGGAATTTCTCAGCAAAGTTGAAAAAGCAAAGATCAGGACAAATGAAGGTAAGACTTTAATCAAAAGTGAAAGTCTAGTACTAAACACGTGTTCGTTTAGTGAAACAATGTTTGGGTTTCTGCACTTTTATGCTCACTGTAGACAGCCTTATACATTGTAGTTGTTGGTGAAGTGAAGGTTGTTTACTAATTATATTTATATTTTTTATCTCCACAGCTCCTTTCAGCTTCATGATCATCCCCATCACTGTTGCAGTCGTTGTTCTCGCTGTCATTGCTGTGATTGGATTCATTCTTTACAAAAAGAAAAATGGTGAGACCCAAACATTGTTGTTTTTTTCAGTAACCTGACTTTTGATGTGGTGCTTTGATGCATGAAAGAATAAAAGTTAAACCAATTTCAGCAAACTATAGCCTGTAGACGGCTTAGACACAGCTTGGTAAGAATGCTGAAAGATTTTGATTGTACAAACTAAAACTGTATTTTGTTATAAATTCAGCCAAATGTCCTCCATCTCGTAAGTAAAACTTGTATTCAGTCCAAATCCTCTAATTTTAACTGCCTCTCAAAGGATTGGTTGACACTGACAGTTTGTTTGCTTGTTCAGCTGTAGAGACTCATGAGGTCCAAGAAGAGATGTTTCCTACAGCCTGAAGAACATGAAGGCAGGCACACAGTAAGTTGTTTCCAACGTTAAACTAGCTGGCTTTAAAACTACATTTTGTGTTTCATTGTTTCTTTGTTAACCTAAACAACAGAGCTTTACAACTTTGTTTTTTCCACTTTAAGGAGAAGCTGCTCCATGTTATGAATAGAAAAATGTTTTCAGAAATCTTCACATGAGTCACTTAGAATAAATTATCTGACAAGCTTTTAGAGGCAATAACCTAAATGACAAAATTATAAATGTTACATCTTTTGATTACACTGTAGTTAATTTAGTTAATCGTTGGTTTGTTTCTTCTTTAGAAATTCTGGCTATTTATTTTTATATTGGAATATAAAAGTGTCTGAAAAGCTTTAAATACATTTAACTGAAGTTAGAATAAAGTAGACCTGAACATTTTAAATTGAGAAATATTTGAACAAACATGAATATTATATATCATACATTATTTGGGCTGCACAGTGGCGCAGTTGGTAGCACTGTTGCCTTGCAGCAAGAAGGTCCTGGGTTCAATTCCCGACTGGGGGGCTTTCTGCATGGAGTTTGCATGTTCTCCCTGTGCATGTGTGGGTTCTCACTGGGTACTCTGGCTTCCTCCCACAGTCCAAAGACATGACTGTTAGGTTAATTGGTAACTCTAAAACTGCCCTTAGGTGTATGAATGAGTGTGTGTATGGTTGTTTGTGTGTTGCCCTGTGATGGACTGGCGACCTGTCCAGGGTGTACCCTGCCTCTCGCCCATAGACTGCTGGAGATAGGCACCAGCTCACCCACAACCCACTATGGAATAAGTGGTAGAAAATGACTGACTGACATTATTTAGATTTTTTGTCATGGCCAATAATGAACATTATTTCTGATAAAATTGTCAAATATTAGGATGGAAAACTTATTTAATTGATATTCTGAGTAACTAATTAAATCTTTCCAAAGAAACTAAGCTAATCAGTAGATAATTGTGTACGAATGTTGCTTTTTCTGGTAGATAATATAGTCAGTCATGAATATTTTTAACATAAAAGCACACCATTACAAATCAGTTCCTAATATCCATCATATTATCCTGTAATCTTTTTGAAATATGAGAAACATTGAGATTTTTTATGATGTATAACCTCTGCTTGTGTTATACCAGTGACCCAGACTCCAGTCATCTGCACTTTTTATCAGATTGAACAGAAACTTTTCCCATGGTGATGAGAAAATATTACAGTTCACATCTTACATATATGAAAACCAAAATGAAATATTAGCACCTTCTTCACAACAGCAGTAATATTGTCTCAGGTTACAAAATTTATATTTCAGTTCAAATCAGTTTCTAGTTTTCAGACTTTTAAATCTTTCAAGTTTAGATTTTAATGGTGTTATACTTTTTCATGTGCTGCTCTCCTTTTGTAAACCTGGGAGGAGTATTTTCTCCCTACTTTATTAGCTGGAGTTTGTTATTCTTATGTTTTGCTTCTTTTTTGAAAAAAAGAAAATATGATATTCCATATCATACCAACTATATCTATAAAGCGCTTTAAAACAACCACAGCTGCACATGACTGCAATCTCTAAGCTTACATTAAAAGAAAAAACATAAAAATATGACATAACAACTAAAAGAAATTAAACACAATTAAAACAATTAAAACAAACAAGGTCAAACTAAGTCTTTCTGTTGATGAAAGTCACAGAATAAAAATGGTGAGTTTTAAAAGCAGGCAGTGAAGGAGTCTCTAGAACTGAGCCCTGTGGGACCCCACATGACAGAAGAGTCTGAGTCTAAAATGTTGACACAAAACAACCAATCAGCCAGATAAGATCTGAACCAGTCGAGTGCTGGGTTCTGAATGTTCACTAAGTGATTTAAACGCCATATTAAAATGTGGTGGTCCACAGTGTCAAGAGCAGCAGAACCAAAACAGTACAGTACCAGAATCACCTGCCAAAAAGATATCATTAATGGCTCTTAATAATGCTGATTCGGTAATATTATGGGCTTTAAAATGAGACTGAAAGATTTCCAGATTGTTGTTGACAAAATACAATCTAAAATGTTGAAACAAATGTCTATAATTAGCCGACACTGATTGATCTAGACCAGGTTTCTTAAGAAGAAGTTGAACTACTGTGAGTCCAAGTTTAGCAGGGGTCACACCAGAAGACAGTGATTTATAATGATGAGAACATATTGTGTAATACTTGGAAAGGCCTCTTAAAGAAATACTGGAGAACCAGGATCCCATGGAGAGCCGGGTGGCTTAAGAAGCCTCACCATATCCTCTAAAACAATCAGGCTTAAAGTGATTAAAGACAGTGGAGCAAGGAGCTGAGACAGGGGTCAGAGTCAGGAGATGGAAGTAGAGATCTTGTGGCAACCATTTCAATCAAAAACATTTCATTATTACAGATTTCAGGAGAGGTTTCTGAATAAGGGTTCTGAGGAGGGTTATAAACAGAGTCAGTTGGGTTAAATAATAAGTTGTTTATGTCTGTTGGACGAAACATTTTCAGAATATGTTGTTTTTGTGTCTTTGTGTTCTGGTACTGATGCCAGAACTCTTTAATTTTATGGATTTGATGTGATACCTTCAGTTTGTATTTTTTTTAATTGCTAATTTATTTTTGTGTAAAACTTTGCACTTTAAAATAAATCCTCAACTAACTGAATTTGTGTCTAAGTCCACATATCATAAACTTATTCATCTGTGTGTAAATCTGGAATTTTATAAACAATTATCATTTGTTGTATTTTACTTATAATATTAAACTATTTAACTCTTATAACGATAGTACAACTTCTCTAGATGAATGTTTTAGTTTTCTCTACATTTAAATTATTTCGTTTTACCTCCATCATGGTCTGTAGGTTTAGTTTTGGGTTTGAGCTACACTCCTGTTCAGACTCTATTTGGTTTCTATTGGTCCCCTTACTTCCTGTGTTACATTATAAATTATATAAGCCTCTTGTGAGTCTCTTATTCCTGATTCTCTGTCCAACATGGCGTTGAATAATAACTGTCATGCCAGCATCAATATAGTTTTTATTTCCCTCAGTATATTTAGTCCCAGAGTTCCTTTACTTAACATGCTACAGCTTTGTGGTTGCAGAGGTGGTTGATTTTCTGTGCTGTTGTGAGTTGTTTCTTATGGAAATGTATTTATTTAACTTTGATATGCCAATAATCTGTGTTTATGTCCTTCCAACTCTCAATGCTGACATAATCTTTAACAGATATATAAAATTGAGATTATATTAGTTTCTTTTTTTAATGACAGTTTAGCAACAGAGGTTGACAGCTGTGGGCTTTTCTATTGCTGCTGCAAACACCGATATTTAGAAAACCCGGGTATCTGTTGGCAGATATTCCAGGTTGATTTAAATTTTATCTACATTTGGCACAAATGAACTGGCTGAAGCAATACCTTCTGTGTTGCCTCAGTAGCTTGAGCTGCCAGCTATCAACCAGTTAAACAGTCCCAAAGAAAACTCCAAAACGTGGGAATCATATTCATGGCATTTACTTCAGAAATCTGGAAAACTGAAACACAATAAACTACATTTTGGTTTATATGGCAACTTCAATTGTCAAATAGTAGATAAAGCATAACAATTAATCCCAAACATAAATTTTGGACATGCCACTACAATTAAAGCTAAGCACACTAATATCTAGGCCTGAAATCTGGTCAAACACATTGCTATCTAGCTTAGTACAACCATGCTAACATTCATATGGTACGGTGGCCGGGGGGTGCAAAACACTTTTACAAGTACCGGAACAAATTTACATTTCAGAAAACAAATTTACCTTTCAGAAAACACTTTTACATTTCAGAAAACAAATTTACATTTCAGAAAAAAAATTTACATTTCAGAAAACACTTTTACCATTCAGAAAACAAATTTACATTTCAGAAAACAAATTTACATTTCAGAAAACAAATTTACATTTCAGAAAATCAACCGGAAAGGGAATGTACCAACGCCGAGGCTGACCCGGAAGTCAGCCTCAGGGCTGCATCCTTCGAAGGCCGTATTTGTAGGCCGATTACGTTACAGCGCGGCGACGAAGGCTGTCCCAATTCATGAATCATTCCGAGCAAATGCTGCCGACAAATGTGTCCTTATTTTGCCCGGTTTGAAGGATGCGTTGTGAGTATCCTTCGCGGCCCATCATTTCCCATCATTCATTGCGGGTCAAAGCGGATTGGTCAAGCAGGGGAAGCCATGGCGGACCATAGCAACAAAAGCTGTGAGTAAATTGTGGAAAATTACACTTTCTGTAACACAAATTAAGTTCTACAATGTTTTTAGTGCGGGAATATAACTATGTAGACGTGAAATATCAGCTTGATTTATCTAGACATCGCTTAATTTCAAATGTGCTCCGACGTGTTCGGAGTTTTCCGTTCCCGGCGTAGTAACCGGCTCGCCTCGCCAGCCCTACCGGCGGTGAGGTGAGCTAGCCCGGTAGAGATCTGACCGGACTATCGGCACTAAGCTCCGCTGGCAGTCATCACAGTGAACGTTTAACACAAGTGATTTCTAACAGTTTATGTTATTATTTTAACTGTTACTGAAAATTGATTTAACATTTCAGGTGATATTAAGGCTAACCAGAATAAATGGTCAGTTTTATGTAATCCAACTGTATCGCTGGAGAGTGTGATTGAGAATAAATAAGCTTTACAATATGAATTTTTAATGAAGAAATGTGCTATATGTTTTAAAGGTTTATTTATAATTCAGTTAGCATTATAATTTCTGATTCCAGGTAAACCCGACGAGGAATACACCTCCAAATGTAAGTGAATCTCAGTAAAGAAGTGAAAAGTTTGAAAGAGCTTGTTTTAGACATTTGCATAGAAATATTTTCTTCAAATTAAGACAAATGTGAAATTAAAAAAGGCTTTATTTTTGCTCTGATATTAAGCAAGATGTTTTTTTTTGGTATTTTCATATTTTTTTTTTTAGGTACAAAGCAGCAGACGGGCCAGTTTATTAAGCTCAGGGGTGAGAATCACCACCTTTTTACTGGAGCTAAAAACTCAGCCACCGTGGCTTGGAGGTACAATAACAACATTCTTTGCAGTCAGTTTCTGTCCAGTTTCAATAACTCCTATCTTTCTAACTTTCATAAATATCCATCCAGTGATTAACATACTTCTTTCGGTTTAGGACAATTCTGGAGAAGATGGACCAACAGGGGAAGGTCACCCCACTTGGAGGCCAAAACAATGTGGGACAATTTGAAACAAAAAAATAAGAATTTAGATTATGTTCAGAAGTTCTCATGTCACACAAATAAAAAATATTTCTAAAAGTCTTATTGGTTTCTCTGTTTAGTCAACTCTTTTTTTTTTTTTTTCTTCCTTCTAACTTTAGGATTTTAAGTATCCAGGGTCAGGAGAGGGAGTCAGTGAAAAGCCCACTGCTGCTACTTGGCCCTGGTTTGTCTTTATGGATGAGGTGTTGGGACAGAGGTCTTCCACAACACCTCCTGTCCTAATTGCCTCCATCCCTGAGGACCCTCCAGGGCCAAGCGGAGCGGTGGTCAACCAGATGGAGAAGGAAGACTGGGAAGGGGTCAGAAAAGAAAGAGGGACAGAGATGATGGAGTTGATCAGGGAGGACATGAGGGTACAGAGAGAAGCAGAGGAGAAGAGGGCACAGAGAATGGACAGACTGTTTTCCAAAGAATGGCACCAAAATAAGGTGCTATAAAAGAAATAAATAAATGTTTTTTGTTCAGATTGTTTCTTAAAGTTTTAAGGTGTTCTAATAAATTTCAAAATTGTTTTTGTCACCAATGTTATTTCCATTTGATCTAACAATACATCAACTTCATTTAAAGTCAGTCAGTCATTTTCTACCGCTTATTCCATAGTGGGTCACGGGGGAGCTGGTGCCTATCTCCAGCAGTCTATGGGCAAGAGGCAGGGTACACCCTGGACAGGTCGCCAGTCCATCACACAAACAACCATGCACACACTCATTCATACATCTAAGGGCAATTTAGAGTTACCAATTAACCTAACAGGCATGTCTTTGGACTGTGGGAGGAAGCCGGAGTACCCAGTGAGAACCCACGCATGCACGGGGAGAACATGCAAACTCCATGCAGAAAGACCCCAGGTTGGGAATTGAACCCAGGACCTTCTTGCTGCAAGGCAACAGTGCTACCAACTGCACCACCGTGCAGCACTCATTTAAAGTTATAAACAGAATTTATTATGAAAAATACAAACAGCACTTTAAACAGAATGGGGGAAGAAAACATTCAAACAGATCAAGATTACAAGAAACAAAAGGCATAAAATAAAACTATGTACAAGTATTTACAACGGCGACAGCAGGATCAACCTGAGTGACCGGTTCCTGGAAAAACCTCTTCAACAGAACAAAGAGGCAGATGTCTTTCTGAACAGAAAGTCTCTGGCGATGTGGCTAAATCTCTCACAAGGTCAGAGACATGGATGGGTTGCTGCAACTGAGACCTTTGGTTTGTCTTTCTGGATGGTGAGCAAAGCATCACACAGGTGGTCTGCAGATGTTTGTGATTCCTCTCTCCACTGTCGACGGTATCGTCCATCAAGTGGGTTTAAAGGGCTGGCTGAATTGACGGCTGCCACATCACTAAGAGGTAATCGGAAAAATGCAGAATTAGAAGATGGTGTTCACAAAATATTACAGTTAGTTATACCCCTCAAACATTAATCACAGCTATATGCATATATGTGTATATATTATGTATAATGTATATATAAAATGGATCTAGGTCAAGACTTACGTGAGGTACAAAGGTGTCGTGCACCTCCAGCGCTTGCAGGAAGATGGCCCTGAATCTGGTTTTCATCATTCCCAAAACACGCTCTATTATAGAGCGTGTTTTGGGAATGAGGATAATATGAAGTCTTTAAACTCTTCTGGACTTGTATGACTTCCTGAGAAGTGAAGACAGAAAAATATGAACGACAATTAACAAAAACTATATATTTTAATGTACAGTAAGAGATTCTGGAAAAACGGTTGAAGCAGGCTATATTTTGAAAAAGCATAATTTAAAAATCTGAGTCCCTGTCTCTAGAACGCATGAATAAAAACCAAAGATACAGCTGGAATTATGCTGCTTTTTCTTTATATCTTGGATGTGAAAAATATTTGAAAAAATACAGTAAAAAGTGCTCCAGCGAAAGATCTTTGTGTGTTGTTTGTTTTTAAGATCACTATTCTTTTTGAATCATGAAATTACATACAGCATAACACATCCACTAAAACCGCGTCTTGTTATCATGACGCCTTACAAACCTTGAAAGGTGAGACGCTTTTCCCCCCCAACCCTGCTGCTTCAAGCATTTGCTTCACAGACCGTTTAGGGACTAACTCCATATGTTTGTCCTCCAGACAAAGTGCAGCTGTTGGGACACAATGATAGATCTCCTTGCTGGTCCTCTCCCACCAGCATAGGGGGCAAACAGTCTTACAACCTCAGCTAGAATCAAGAGACAAAATCAGACAAAAATCAGTGTGAGGAAGTGTTAATCTGTGAATTTGCAACATGTTCATTGCACAAACATACTGTACCATCCACTGGGTGTCTTGGTGTCTGTGGTGGGGGTGAAATTACAGAGTTCATCACAAAAAATTGAAAACAATTATGAAAAAAATAAATAAATAAAAAGTAGCAAATGCCACATGATTGGTGAATTCAAATGAAATTGATCCAGTAGGCTGCAACTTTATTACACAGCGTTGCCACACAGCAACCATCTTGCATTTGTCAGTTTGCTCCCTCAGAACATTGTTTGTGGCCATGCCTAAAACTTATCATTTTTCAAACAAGTTGGTTTGTCAGAAATGCTGTTGTAATACTATATTCCTATAATTACTAATGCACATTATAGTGAACTCTCATATATTAGTAACAGTTTATTAGCAAAACAACATTATGTTAGTGATTAAAAAAAATGTTCACTCAAGAGGATGAACGTAAGAGTAGTGATAGCCTGATAATTTAGCAATATGGAATGCTCCTTTTTAATAACAATAGTAATTAAGCTACTATTATTATCTAGCACATCAAATCTGTACCCTTTGGTAGTCACCAAGGGTGTGTTTGCTGTGTTTACCATTTGATGCTTAATATATCTCTTGATTTTCTTAATACCTCTGGTATCATTAGGCTACTGCACATCTTGACTTCTGTTGTAGGCATTACACATTGGGAAGACGGGATGTTTTCACAGTGAAAATGTGATGATGCTCACATAGGTGTGAGTCAGTGTTGCAGATGAATCTAGCTCAACACCCCGTTTTCACCGTGGTCGTTTTGCTTTCCGGGAGCCTGCTTGATTGAAACAAAATGTGGATCTATGAAACTATGCAACTACTGTTGAAGATTCTGTTTCTGCATGACCTATTTCTTGCGTAATTTTTAAACACTGTTTTGCTGTAAAGTGTGAACGTTGGTGATGCGGCAGCAATGCTGAAGACAGCAAGAGGAGGGAGACTTGTCTAATACATCATTTTATTGTTGCCCTGTTTTTATGGTCGATATAACATTTGTGGACATGTTATGGATGTATGGTTCTGTGGCCTTTTCTAATCATCTCTTTGCTGCCCTAATTAAATATCTCTACCCTTGTTGCTCACTGCTACAGTTTACACACCATACCTGTTGATAACACATAAGATGCAACACATAGTCAAAAATAAACTGATACAAGAGGATGACAACCTTTAGGAGGGTTAAGAACAGGCATAGATAAAAGCAGGACTCTCCTCTCGGCCCATCTTAGGGATGAACCGAGAGGAGCTCCGGTATCTGTTCAATTGTATACTCTGTACACTGAACATTTTGGCATTAAATCTTGATTTTATACTTACTTAACCATTTCTCATTATTTCACAAGGTAAATACTTTGCTGGTTTTACTGGTTGGGTCTCACGGACCCGGTGATGAACAGGGAGGAAAGAGAGTAAAACTCCCATTTTGGTTTTGGTAAACTTTGGCAGCAACCAACAAAAAACGGGCTTCACTGCCACCCCGTGATCGACAGGGTGAACAGGAGAATCCATTCATGTATAAATCGTTTGCTTCTGTCTGATTCTCTCAGTTAACCAATGGTGCTGAAGACAGATGTTAGAACCAGCCACCTCATTAACATACGGACACAGAAATGCAGAAATAAATAACTGTGGAATTGTAGAAATACAGAAATAAATGTAGGAAGAAATAAATAAAAGTATAAATAAATGTATGGATAAATAAATGTATAAATTAAAAAATTTATAAATGAATAAATACATAAATGTATAAATGTATAAATACACAAAAAGGAGAAAATAAATGAATAAATAGATAAATAAATACATTTACATGTGTATTTATTTATTTTTATATTTATTCATTTATGCATTTATATATTTATATGTGTATTTATTTCTTATATTTATTTATTTATACATTTATATGTGTATTTATTTATTTTACATTTTGTCATTTTTGGTCCCTCATAAATATATGACTATAAAAAATCTTTTTGATGTGAGACAAGGCAAGTTTATTTATATAGCACATTTCAGTAACAAGACACTGTGCTTTACATGAACAAAACATAATAGAAAAACAAACGGGCAATGCAGTGGCATAGTAAGAAAACAATAGGTATTAAAGGTTGTAAAATGATTAATAAAAATGAATAAAGTGATCAAATGATAAAAAAAATAAAATGATTCATAAACTAAAGGGAAAAAACAATGTTTTGTAAGGACAACAGGAAAACATTTACCATTGCACTGGCAGAGTGAGGGACTTGATCAGTCTTTGTGACGCTCTGTGCCCTTGTAACCCGTATAATGTTGAGGGTGGCTGGCTCTATTTGCTTCCAAAAACCCATCAGGTGGGCATGACTTGCAAATCTGTGAAACATATAAGTTATATTGATCAGGCTAATTCATTCACATCTTATTTCAGACCCCAGAGAAGGCCCATCCAGTACTTATACTATCTCCTCACATTGTCCTGTGCCTCTCATCTAATGTATTGCACATCTGGATTACTATCACTGAGCTGTAGACAGATGACATGAGCTGCCTCCAATTTTTATAACTTGCCTGGTTGAAATTACAGTCAGTCATAACTCAGATCATCTCTGATAACCAAAACAAGCTTGACATAATTCCCAGCAATACTCACTGATTTGTAAATATGTAGTCATTTGATCTTAATTGTCATCTCTATTATCCAACTCTTGGACATTTAAGAATTATAGTCAGTATAGTCCACAGATAATGTTATTTTTACTGCTCTTCATGTAATAGCTCTGCTGATCTATGGTTCTAACTCACATACTGTGGATATTTTAATTACCTGGTAAAGAATCGTATGTCCTCATCAGACACAGAAAACCTCTTCAAACAGAACGTGCTGCTGATGGTCAAGTCCTCTATCTGTTTTCAGAGCTTTGATATCTCCTCGTCTTCGTTGAGGGAGAGATGAAGGGCAGCGGGCTCAGTACTGGCTCGGTAGTCATGTTCATGACAGGACCCTGGGTCATCTTCATCAGGGTCAGTCTGCATCACTGTTAGATCGGTGTTCGGTGGACGCTCTGTTCTTTCCCGTACTCCAAGTCGTGGTGTTGGAATATTATAGTTATTCCAATGAAAAAGCACAGGAACAGCTCCAGGTTGCAGTCGTCGACGTCCAGCAGGAGTGGGAGGCTCGATCAGATCAGCAGTAACAAAATGTCGTGAACACACTCGGGAAGTATTTGTGACGATAAAATGATCTCTCCTGATCTTAACAGCCCATTGCTTCTGCAATAGGGAGTCCTTTGGAAAGGTGTGAAAGCTCAGGTAAGAATTGGACTTCGTTGATGCAGTCCAGAAAGGCACACAGCAGTGGTGGTTGGACCTGCTGTCCGTACGTTGTTGAAACAACAATTTTGCCCGTTTGCATGTCATGTTTAGGATATGTAAATGGACAAGTGATGAGTAGAAGAGACTCACATATAAATAACAAAAAGAGCGGTGAGGTGACTAGCTAGCATAGCGGGCGCTTTCAGCGACTACCGGATGTTAACAACCATCCTGATTTTTTTGCGGAAATTACATCACATTTCTACCTTTATTATTACATTTTCAACAAAAACGTGTTAATATTCACATTCCCCTGTCCGTTCTGAGAAAAACGATCCAAGAATGACGTTGATAGCCCCTACGGTTTCCGAGTTATGGGCAGTAGTTCGGGAGTATGTGCCACCATGTTATAAAGCCAGGCCATGATGAGATACAAAGTGTGGTGCTGCGTGACTGAGAAACAGCAGCTGTTGGGCGCTCATTAGTTACCATAGCAACAGAACACAGCTGCCAGTGACCTTAAGTAACCTCTGACAGAGAGCGGCTCTGAGGCTGAGATCAGGCCAGAAGCTTCCATGAGTGTTCACAATAAGTCAGTCATAGCTGACAACCACAATAGATTTTCAAAATAAGACCTACACATACTCTACAAAATAAAAGCATTTTTTTTCACACTGAACATCAGCCTTCCATATTTACAATTTTTTTTTTTTTAAAGCTGATAATAGCATAAACAATGATTTCAGACAAGCAAGCATGTTCTATATGACCAATGGAAATAACCCAGACTTGAAAGGACAAACCTGCTAGATTTTCAAAATAAGACAAAACATGCTCTACAAAATAAAAGCCGTTACATTTTAAACTATAGAATATTGCAGCACTGGGCTTCACACTAATGTTGGAGCTCATCCTGTATAGGAAATAGGACCAGGTCAGCCCTTTAAAATAAGGCTTACTGAAATTTTCAAAATAAAAGCCTCAAACTTCCATAGTTACCAATGATTTTTTTAAGCTGATAATAGCATAGACAATGATTTTAGAACAACTAATGGAACTAACCCAGACCTGAAAGGACAACTTTGCTGGACTTTCAAAATAAGACAAAACATGCTCTACAAAATAAAAGCCTTTACATTTTAAACTATATATCATTGCAGGACTGGGCATTACACTACTGTTGGAGTTCACCCAGTGTTGGAAATGGGAGTATGCTGGTCCTTTCAAATATGGCTTAATGAAACTTTCAAAATAAAAGCCTCAGCGTTCCATAGTTTGTATTGATTTTTTAAGTTGATAATAGCATACATAATGATTTTAGAATAGCAACCAGGTATATCTACAGGTCCTTCTCAAAATATTAGCATATTGTGATAAAGTTCATTATTTTCCATAATGTAATGATGAAAATTTAACATTCATATATTTTAGATTCATTGCACACTAACTGAAATATTTTATTCTTACAGTTCTATACAGGTCTTTTATTGTCTTAATACGGATGATTTTGGCATACAGCTCATGAAAACCCAAAATTCCTATCTCACAAAATTGGCATATTTCATCCGACCAATAAAAGAAAAGTGTTTTTAATACAAAAAACGTCAACCTTCAAATAATCATGTACAGTTACGCACTCAATACTTGGTCTGGAATCATTTTGCAGAAATGACTGCTTCAATGCGGCGTGGCATGGAGGCAATCAGCCTGTGGCACTGCTCAGGTCTTATGGAGGCCCAGGATGCTTCGATAGCAGCCTTTAGCTCATCCAGAGTGTTGGGTCTTGAGTCTCTCAACGTTCTCTTCACAATATCCCACAGATTCTCTATGGGGTTCAGGTCAGGAGAGTTGGCAGGCCAATTGAGCACAGTGATACCATGGTCAGTAAACCATTTACCAGTGGTTTTGGCACTGTGAGCAGGTGCCAGGTCGTGCTGAAAAATGAAATCTTCATCTCCATAAAGCTTTTCAGCAGATGGAAGCATGAAGTGCTCCAAAATCTCCTGATAGCTTGCTGCATTGACCCTGCCCTTGATAAAACACAGTGGACCAACACCAGCAGCTGACACGGCACCCCAGACCATCACTGACTGTGGGTACTTGACACTGGACTTCTGGCATTTTGGCATTTCCTTCTCCCCAGTCTTCCTCCAGACTCTGGCACCTTGATTTCCGAATGACATGCAGAATTTGCTTTCATCCGAAAAAAGTACTTTGGACCACTGAGCAACAGTCCAGTGCTGCTTCTCTGTAGCCCAGGTCAGGCGCTTCTTCCGCTGTTTCTGGTTCAAAAGTGGCTTGACCTGGGGAATGCGGCACCTGTAGCCCATTTCCTGCACACGCCTGTGCACGGTGGCTCTGGATGTTTCTACTCCAGACTCAGTCCACTGCTTCCGCAGGTCCCCCAAGGTCTGGAATTGGCCCTTCTCCACAATCTTCCTCAGGGTCCGGTCACCTCTTCTCGTTGTGCAGCGTTTTCTGCCACACTTTTTCCTTCCCACAGACTTCCCACTGAGGTGCCTTGATACAGCACTCTGGGAACAGCCTATTCGTTCAGAAATTTCTTTCTGTGTCTTACCCTCTTGCTTGAGGGTGTCAATAGTTGCCTTCTGGACAGCAGTCAGGTCGGCAGTCTTACCCATGATTGGGGTTTTGAGTGATGAACCAGGCTGGGAGTTTTAAAGGCCTCAGGAATCTTTTGCAGGTGTTTAGAGTTAACTCGTTGATTCAGATGATTAGGTTCATAGCTCGTTTAGAGACCCTTTTAATGATATGCTAATTTTCTGAGATAGGAATTTAGGGTTTTCATGAGCTGTATGCCAAAATCATCCGTATTAAGACAATAAAAGACCTAAAATATTTCAGTTAGTGTGCAATGGATCTAAAATATATGAATGTTAAATTTTCATCATGACATTATGGAAAATAATGAACTTTATCACAATATGCTAATATTTTGAGAAGGACCTGTAGTGGACGTACGCCAGACCTAAAAGGACAACTATACTGGACTTTCAAAACCTAGATATACCCTACAAAATAAACGTCTTCATATTTCACACAGCGATAATTGCAGCATTGGTCTTAACACTATTGCCGGGACTCTGTGATGGAAATGGATCTACTTTATCCTTTCAAAATAAACTCACTGATATTTACGAAATAAAAGCCTCAACATTCCTTAGTTGGGGCCTGCCATAGCAATGAAGGGAGAACAGTGAGTGGCCTGACTCCCATGCCATTGCCTGGTGGCACCTATTACTACACATTAGAGGGTGACGCGAGAGTGGATTTTCTCTCCTGTCCCATCCCGCTCCCACAGAAAAATGTCTTGTCCCATCCCAATCCCAGGCCAGCAAAAAAAAAAATAAATCCTGTCCCATCCCACTCCTGGTAAATTGACTCCCACTCCGGTGACTCTCCCATTTTTGTTTTCTTCATTTAGTCTTTTTGCAATTTCTTTGTTTGAAGGACCAGTTAGGTCCCTGTTTTTAGTTGTAGTAAAGGTCAGTTAAAGTAAAAAGAATAATAATGAAGAAATAATAAAATATCAAACAAGGAAACAGACCATGCCTATCTTAGCTGAATAAACAAAATGTATATAGTTGTATTTTACTCATTTATTAAGTGATTGTTTCCTTTGAACAATGACATCACTTTTATGTTTCAAATTGCTGAAATGAAAGAAAAATGCACCTAGTAAGAGAACTGTACTTGGTGAACAAAAGGACAAAAAGGCATTACCTTCATAATTTAGAAACTGTACCTCAATGGTTCACAGCCCTGGTCCTCAGGGACCCCTTCTCTGCAAGTTTTAGATGTGTGTCTGCTCCAGAACACCTGATTCAAATTCTGACATGACCTCCTATACAGGCATCAAGAATGGAGGGTCAAACTGGACAAAATTAATACAATAAAATCATCATTAAATAAATAAATGTTGTGAATGTCCCATAAGTAAAGTAAATGTAACATGAAAGAAATGTAACATTAAATGTGCCATTAAATTAAAGGAACCATTTATTTATTTAATACATCATTAGAAACAATAAATGTACCATTATATCATAAAATGGACTATTATGCAATTAAATGTGCCATTGAATAATTAAGTATAATTTTAAAGATGACATGACGTAATTAGTGGTACACTTAATATTTAATGATGTATTAAAATAAATTGAACATTTAATTTTTTTCTATTTCACAGCATATTTATTTAATATCTTCCTTTGATGAAGCCTTACTACGGAGCCGGCGAGGGGACATGGGGATTTCTTTCTCTTTTTACGTCCCCACGCAATACTTTTTGCGTTATCTCGCAATACTTTGTGGGACCCGTTTTTGAGATGTATTGAGTTTTATTTTGAAATCGGCCTTAAATAAAATGATCTTCAATCAGACTTAAAGACAGTTTTTATCCACAAGCTGTCAAACTACTGAACTCTGGACAATAATACTGCATGAAACCACATCTGTGACACTTTATTTCCTTATTGCTGCTGCATGATGTGTACTTTTTTTTTGTACGCCATTAGTGTTTTTGTTTTTATCGTGATTTGAACGGTTCTTCTTATCCTAAGCATTTAATCGCATTGTTTACTGCGTGTTAACCTGCATATGACAAATAATCCATATCAGCGCTGTTTGTTTTGTGAGCAGTTTGTCAAATGTGCTGCTGTTCCAAAATGCACAGCTTTCTCAAGGCGATGAACAACTTTTGCGAACGAACAAAAAAGTCTTGCCTCTGTAAAAGAAAAAGAAATCCCCCATGTCCCTTCGCGGGCTCCGTACCTTTCCCTTCTACTGTGGTAAAGGCTCTTAAATCTTTAGAGCACATGCAGCAATTTTGTTGGTCAGATGAGACTTGACATGTGATGGTACTTTTGGTTTGATGAATGAAGAGAAGCAGAGCTGATTTAATCCCGAATTTGACTTACAAGTGTGTCTTAATCACTGGTGAACTTGATTACGACTAAACCCGTTTTACAAGCAGCAGACTGCGTGTTAAAACCGCTACATTCAACTCTCCTGAAGTTCGGTAATATTTTAGACTTTCCTGTCAGCTCTATGAGTTTAATAGATAAGTATTTACTTCTGATTTTACGTTACAAATCCAATTTTACCACGTCCAGTTCTCCACCTGCGTTTGCTCCCTCCATTCTGAATCGATCAGAAGCACTGTTGGCTTGTGGGTCGTGTAGTTCGTTTGACTCGCATTATAGTTAAGGCTTCTTGGGAAAAAAACTACACAATGGCTGCGTGGATCCAAGTTTTTTTTTTTTTTTCTTAAAGTTTATAACAAAGTCTCAGTTTTACATTTCCAAAAACAATTGATCCTAGTTTATTTCCCTCCTATTGGTTAGCTCCCGTTCATTTTTAACCTGTACCGTCCCAATCACGTGATCTTTACTGATGCTGTCTCTCATCCCGCGGGCGGGATTCCTGGAAAAATGTCAGCCTTTAGTACACATCTCTAAACTGGACTCTTTATTTATTGGCGACTGCCAAAGCAATGCAAGGACGCATGATTACAGGTGAAACAAGAACAGGTCTAGATAGACATCTTAACCTTCTACCCTCAGTCATGATGCACACCGTTCTGTTGCTTTGGTTCTGTACCTCAGACCCAACCGTTGGCTCTGGTCCGAGAAGCACGCACCAAGAGGCAGGCCCGTCTAAATTTCTTCAGAAATGTTCTAGTTTATTACTATTATTATTGTATGAATGCTGAAGAGTGAATAATTTTAAAGGGAAATTTCATAGACCTTTGAATATACGCTGTAGTAAGCATTAGTATTTTAGCTAATTTTAGCTTCTATATTGCTTTTTGCATGGTAGATGGGTTAAATTAATATCAGCCTTCATGCTAGTGATAGCTAATATGCTAATGTTAGCATTGTAGCTTCTCTTTCTCCTCTCTTCTCTCTTAGCTGAAGAACACTTGTTTGTTTTTGTGTTTCTTCAGCTTATTTGTTGTTAGTTCATATTTTCTGAAATTTATTTTATTTTTTATGTATTTTAGCTCTGACTTCAACTTAGGATATGTTTTTGCTTCAGTCTGCTTTTTCAGCTCATCTATGGCAGCTATTTCCTGCTTTTTTAAAGTTTTTGTCAGTTCTTGCATTTCAACAACTCTTTCAACAAGTAGTTTTGAGGTAACTTTACATTGTTAAGCTGTTTTATAGCTAATAGTCTTCCTGCTCAAACAGATCAGATGACAGTTTTTCTTTGCTGTTTCTATTTCTACTAATTTATCAGATTTCAGCAGATTTTCTGCAGTCAATTTCAGCTCGTTTCTGCCAGCTTTCAGCTAAAAAATTCAGCTTACAGCATTCACACTGCATTTTCGCAGGAAATGCAAATTTTTCTAGTTTCATCTGTTTTTCCCTCCTCACTTTCCCTTATCTCACGCTCTTCATTTCTGTTGCTTTCTTCCTCAATGTCTGAAATGATAATGGCACTGTTAGCATGAGGATTGTTAAATAAAAAAGATGAAACTTATTTAACTCATTTCATACCAACGTTTACTTTAGTACAGTATCTGGTCACTGATCAGTGGATCAACTTGCAGTGGAGGTTCGGTGGTCCAGGATCCTTCCTCTTCATTGGTTCTGAGCGATGAACAAAAAGAGTCGGAACAGCATCAACATTCAGTCTTACTTTACCTGTTTTTGTCTTTGCAAACTGCCCTCTCTCAAAGTGTGCCTGTAGAGTGATTTATTTGTTTATTTCCTTTAACATTTTACAATCATTGAGGCCCTGTGCATTTGACAGTAAACATGTTGAGCCGTAATTGAAAATGTTTGAGTGCAGATTTAACTTACAGCACACAGTTTTCTGTTATTAGGACCTCTGGTGATGGTGAGGTTGCTCCTGCTGACTTGAGCCAACCATTTCTTTCTTCTCTCAACGTCTTTAGGGAAGCCATACCTTCTGATCCCTTTCTCAGATCGATTGGTGCATCCAAATGCAGCACAGCCGACCTTGGTAAGGCAATCTACCTATAAATGGTTTATTTAAATATACATTTTTAAATATATAAAATTTTGTATAAAACCAAAAATATAGTGATATGTATAATTAAACTGTAAAAATTTCTCTTGTTATACCCTGTTGGGAGTATGATTATTGATTGAATAATCTTGATCAATAATTATAATTACAAATCATAATCTGACAAAATTAATTTCTTAACCATAAATCCTCATTTACGAATCGAGACCAGAGATATTTCTGGTGTTGTAATTGTGGCTCGACGCCTCTGACAATTACAACCGTTAAATACTCCGTAATAGTTAATAACTATTGCCGGAGATGTCGCTGTTTAATCGACCGTTTCTGCCGAAACGTGTGGAACTTGAACCTTATTTTGACTGACACATCACTTTTTGCACACAATGAAACACCAAACGCTCTCTCTTTATCTATGTGAATATTTATTAATTTTCACCTACTCAACATGCAAAATTCTACATACACAGGGGTAAACACATCTAAATAAGCAAAATCAACAAACGGTAGTGGGTATGTATTGAGTCAACCAGCAGCTTATGGCACAACAGAGGAAAGGAGAGGATATGAAAAGGGGGGTGTGGTGATGACTGGTGGGGGGTTGGAGCGCAGCTTAGAGTGTCTTTTATGATCTTCTGATCATAAAACTTCCCCCTTTACTCCTGAAACAAAGGA
Source organism: Girardinichthys multiradiatus (assembly GCF_021462225.1). NCBI lineage: Eukaryota > Metazoa > Chordata > Actinopteri > Cyprinodontiformes > Goodeidae > Girardinichthys > Girardinichthys multiradiatus. Next base: position 30,354,665 of record NC_061806.1, read on the forward strand.
TTGATAACTTTTGGCGGCAAGCTAGCACAGTGAGATTGAAGACAAAGGTAAAATGGAGAATTTTACCATGAGGTCGTTTTAACAGTCCAGTTTTGCAACGCACCTGCGTTCAGATAGTAAACACAAACAGCTCTGGGGAACACGGCGGATCCCGATATTACATAACACATCAAAGTTTCAACAAGCAAGGTTACATGCACATATTATTCAGAACACATGAGATTCTAACCAGCGATTCTGATCGCTTCTACAACCTCTGACCCTGCCCAGGCCTCGTAATAAAGAAATAAAAAAAAAGAAATGGGTTTTACTTGTCTCGTCTTCTTCCTGAGCGAGGGAATTCGAGCGAGGAAACGTGGGGTTGAGTTAATTGTGCGTCCACAATTAACTTCAGGGGAACGGTCAGTCTTTGTCCTTCGGTCTTCTTGACAAAAAGGAAAAATATGATCTGACCATCAAAGTCGACTTGGAAATGAAACACGGTAGCGGTTCGTCTCTCCGAAACTCCGTGTCTCCAGTTACGTGTTAACTCACGTCTTCGATCGGCAACAGTGAAATCTCTGGCCTTCTTAGTCCAAAAACTTCAGTTATGAATAGTTCGTTGTCCAACGAGAGAGAATGAATGAAACTCTTCACAAAGTTCTTTTCTTAAAGTGGTGCGCTTCGATCACCAGATCGTTTCCAGCGGAAGGCAGCTTTTCAAACATGAGCGCCTCCTATATAGCATCCTGTGACGTCAGACTGGGGACGCCCAGTCATATCAGTCGCAATGCTTGATGGGATATGTAGGAGCGGGCTGTCCTGGGTACAAAATGGCCGATGCCATTGGAGGGGCACAGTGACGTCCAACAATGGGCAGATAATCCAATACTCAGCAAACAAGTGGTCCAACAACCCTCAACATCTTTATTAGCATTTTTAACTTTCTTCCTATTAGTTCCTTCAAAGCAACACATTTTATGACTTTTTTCAGTCTGACTGCAGCTGTGACAGATTATTTCTGAGGCCTCTGACCTGTCGCTCTATTGTAGTTTTCAGGGAGGTAAGTAGATGTGGTGGTTGTTGCTGTCAACGATGCCAAGGATGAACCCTCATTAGGACTTCAGCACATTGTCCAAATTTGATCAGGTATTGTAATGACTAAACAGTATAAATTGTAGTAAAAGTGGAACAAGGGTGAACCTTCCCAGGAGCTTCTGCCGACCAAAATTACCACAAGAGCTCAGCAACGACTCATCCAAGAGGTCACAAAAGACCCCTCAACATCCAAAGAACTGCAGGCATCACTTGCCTCAGTTAGGTCAGAGGTCATGTCTCCACCATAAGAAAGACACTGAGCAAAAATGGCCTGCATGACAGAGCTCCAAGACAAAAACACTGCTGAGCAGAAAGAATATTAAGGCTTGTCTGAGTTTCTCCAGAAAACATCTTGATGATCCCCAAGATTTTTAGAAAAATACTCCGTGGACTAACAAGACAAAACTTGAACTTTCTGGAAGGTGTGTGTCCTGTTACATCTGGTGTAAAAGTAATACTGCATGTCATAAAAAGAACATCCATCATACCAACAGTAAATATGGTGGTGGTAGGATGATGGTCTGGGGCTGTTTTGCTCCTTCAGGATCTAGAAGACTTGCTGTGATGAATGGAAACATGAAGTCTGCTGTCGACCAAAACATCCTGAAGGAAAAGGTTCAGTCATCTGTTCCTGACCTCAAGCTGAAACTTGGGTTCTTTTTCTCACAGGATCATATAGGTTTGGATTTGTTTCTCCCTTAATAAAAGTCTTCATTTAAAAACAGTTTTTTTGTGTTTACATGTGTTGTCTTTGGCTAATATTTAAATTGGTTTGATGATCTGAAATACTTAAGTGTGACACAAAAAAAAGAAATCAGGAAGGGGCAAAAACGTTTTCACACCACTTTATGTTCCTCTTCACTCTCAGGATCTTTTCTTTCATGACCACTGATGTTCCCAGTGCTGCCAAAAAGTAATAGATAATGTCTAAAAGGTGAAAACTGTGATCCTATCTCAATATGGCTAAGGCTAAAAGTGGAAAAAACTTCTTTAATCTTTAATTAACTGTTAAAGTAATATAATGAAGGAAAAATGAAATCAGTTCCTCTGTAAGAACTGGATTAAGAGCATTGAAACAGAATAAAACAGGATTTCATTGCAATAAACAATAACACGTGACTACAAGCCTAACATTGTCATCACAAAACTAAACCATATTGCTAACCTCCGTCTCTTTATGTCTTTTCTGTCATCTTTAACAATTTGTAGTGGTGCTCTTTTTTTTTTTTAACTCTTTCTTTCTCTTCTCATTTAGAAATGTGCGACTAAACAAGTGTGCAGCACTCTAAAGGCTTCGTGTGCAACGCTGTGGGTATTAGTTGTAGTTTCCGTATCAGCGCATATCACATTAGGAAATTAATTATCTCTTCAACACAGGGGCCGCAACAGGGGCCAGGGCCGGTTCTACAGGGGCACTGGCCCCTGTTGGCCCCTGTGTAAAACATGCTCTCGTTGAGTCATGTTCAGATGGAGAAACAGAAGAGGGCTGCTTTGAAACTGTGAGATTGTGGCACCTTCTAAACAACCAATTAAAGAAATAGATTGACTTTAAACAACCTTTTAAAAGTCTCATTCAGTGTGAAAGTTGTGTGTAAGGAAAATACAGCTGGATCGCTGCCTCTTAGAGAACATTTCTGTGTTTTATTCCAAAACAATCAACATAATCACACACATGCTCCCAAACAGGGATTTCTTGAACCTCCACCGTGACTCTTGCGGAGGGTTGGACCAGGAGACCTGCGATGCTGCTGCGGCTGAGGTTGAGTGGAAGGTGCGGCGGGCGGAGGGATTATGGGAACCGTGGGACGCCTCTGCTGATGCCGCTGATCAAGGACATGCCGCCAGCGGCCGGTGGTATGGGAGGGTCGGATGCCGGGGCGACTAAGAGACCCATGCCCTCTGACCCGTTCCAGGTCATCCTGGGACATCCGCAGCTGCTCCATCACGGTCTGGAAATGAGGGCCGAACAACGGAGGAGGAGAGCCGAAGCCACATCTGTCGCTGCAGAAAGGTCTGCCACGCAGCGATGCGGGAGAAGCACACAGCCGATGCCGCACAGAGGTCCAGGATGGTGTCCGCAAAGTTGCAGAATTCCTCCTCATCTTCCGGGGCAACTCCATCTCCTGTTCCTTCTTTGAAATGACGTAGGCCAAGAAGGCGGTGTTGTTCGTTGCATAGCGACCTGAGCGGTGGGAGTAATCTGTTAATCTGGCCGTGATCTGATCGCTGGAAGTGGGGGGCTCAGGCCGTCGGTTTACTTGTTGGCGTCAGTGCAGGAAAGCGGGGCTAGACTGGATCTCAACGGGTGGGATGCAGCAGGGCCGAGATACATTGGTGGCAGTGGCAGAACTGGCAGTTCCGGTGGCAGAACTGCCACAGTCTGCCGCAGGGTGGCAGGGGATTCCTCGAAGGTGCCAGAAGGTGCCAGACCGGCCGTAAAAACTTGCCAATGCGGTTGCTGCTGTTTTTGTGGAAGCTGATGCTGATTATCGGCAAACGGGATGTCATTATTGTTATAGCCTGTTACCTTTACATAATGATGTCATTATTGATTATTATTTAATAAACAGCTTTAGACCGATAACATAAGGTGATTGTATTTACTTGACATGGAAAATAAATAGCACTATGTGTTTGTGTGACGTGTTGAAAGTGTGATGAAGATTTATTGCACAAACAGCTGGTTTATTATAGAGCATCAGCGGAAAATTATAAATAAATGCTTAAAAACAGGCAGGATGTCCCGGCCATAAGGCTGCCACGAGGGTAACTGTTGTACATTTACTTTGGCTATACTCTTTAGTGTCCACAAAGACTAATTAGTCTGCCTCAAACCTAGTAAAATTGTTTAGATTTTGTACATCAATAATTTCTGAGCTGAATTTTTTGTAGTCCTCCTTTTTTCAAAAATAAAAGTTTAAAGCTCAGTTGGAGAGCTGTCATCGTATTCATCCGCCCAGTTCTCATGCTCTATAATAAACCAGCTGTTTGTGCAATAAATCATCATCCTTTCAGCACGTCACACATAAACACATAGTGCTATTTATTTTCCATATCAAGTAAATACAATCACCTTATGTTATGGGTCTAAAGCTGTTTATTAAATAATAATCAATAATGAAATCATTATTTAAAGGTAACAGGCTATAACAATAATGACATCCCGTTTGCCAATAATCAGCATCAGCTTCCACAAAAACAGCGGCAACGGCATTGGCAAGTTTTTATGGCCGGTCTGCCACCCAGCGCCACCCTGCGGCAGGCTGTGGCGGCTCCTCTGCCACTGGAACTGCCAGGTCTTTACCACTACACCCTTCTGGTTTAGGATTGGCAGATCCAGGAGGGATCAGTTTCAGAGGGAGCACATGAAGGTTCAGAGGTCAGTAATTCAATAAATGTAGATTTAAGAACGTCAATTAATAGCCCATAACACCGACATATAAAACCCCACACCTTTCAGGAGCTGATTGAAGGTTTCAGGCATTTACTGAGATAACTGAAGATTTGTCATGGTGAATTCCTATGAATGAAAATATTTTATAAATTAAATACATTTTGATTTATTATCTGCATAGAGGCTGATGAAAACCCTCAGCAAATATAAAACGTAATCAGTTTGACTGGAATTTCTATTTTACATTTTTATAATTTTGTATTTGGTTTTAACAGAGAGGACTTCATGCATTTGACCTGAAACCAAAGAAGTGAATTGCTCCAACACCTCAGACTGTCATCACTAACATCTAATGGGATATTTACGAAGCGAAGGTCAAACATCTACCTCCCTCACATTTGTCCTGAGTAGCTGAAGAAGTATTTGGTGTTTTTAAAGAGACTCTGATAAAACGTTGAATCTCATCAGCTCTTTATTCTCATAAACTCCAGGTTCATAAATGTTCTTCTTTGACATCATGAAACTCAGCGAGTTGTTTTATCCTGTTTTTTGTTGTTTTATCTAAACTGTTATTTTCCTTTGCTTTGTCATTTTCTCACATTCACACCTCCTCATTTACCCTTCAAATGATATATGGCTAAACATTTAAGTTTCTAAAGTAACTTTTTAAAAATGTATCTAAATTAGCACATCAACTTCAAGCTGTTGAGAAAAGATTTAACCTTGCAAGAACAAGCTGAAAACTAACAAAATACGTTGGTTCTAGAATAAAGATAATTCATACAAAACAAAATAACATTTTGTTAGCATTATCAGCTACATATACTTATCCATCAATTCAGGAAATTCACATTTTAAGGTAAATATTCCTTCAGCATTAACAATGTTTAATATTTCTGCTCAAGATGTTTGAAAAACCAAAATACAGACAGGAACTCAGAGGAATCATGATGACAAGGAGAATTTAATGGCTGGACATGAAACCAGGGTAAAAACAGCAGAAAAAACCCTGCAGAGAATGATGAGAACAAAGGAGCTTAAATACTGAGGACTGAAGAGTGACTTTGAAACCAGGTGAGTTTAATTAGAGGGACGCTGAACAGCTGAAGAAGAACGATGAACAGAGGAGGAGAGAATGAAACTAATCCTGAGGATCTGTTAACCTAAAGGGAAAAATTTAAAACTAACTTGAGTCTGAACTGAAATGCAAAAGAACTGAACACAAGAAATAAGTTAAAAGAAAAACTCAATACAAAGGAATGAGCTAATATGGCAAGACCTAAACAATAATAATAAACAACCCAGAAATTATCAGAACACCAACATATCAAGCTCTCATTTGAGCCTTTAAACAATGCAGACCTGATTTTGGTTTAATATAATTTATTTTCTTAACTCCAGCTACATCTTATTTGGCTTCTGTTCTCCACCTGGAACCATGAAAATAAACCTCATCTGTTCAAGCAGGTTGGAGTTTCCAGAGTCACTTTATTCATCTCCCGAGAGCTTTCCTTAACTAAAGTCAGTAAAAATCTGACTTATACATTTAAATGTTTTTAACTTTATTAAAATAGCATCAATACTTTTCTATTTTGATTGAGATCTGTTCAGTTTATTTATACCAGCAGAACCAGAACCTGTTTAAACAAGATATCATCTTAAATCCAGAAATATGTAATCAAATAACTTCAATCATATCGATAGATTGATTCTGTCATGATCTGTCAGTGTTAAGGTTGTGAGTTTCATATTAGCTTCATCTCTGTGTTTATAGACATTTGTTACTTCCTTGGATTCCTCTGTTAGGTGTTTTTAGTTTCTATCTGTTTCCTCCCTCTTTATGTTCCTTAGTTGACCTTTTTCTGTTTAATTAGATGTTTTGTTATTTCCCAGGACTCCCTGCTCATCCGTATTAATTAGCTTCCCTCCTTCAGTTGTTTTGCATTATTTCCCATATTTGGAAGTTCTCAGCAGAGATTTCAGGGCACCTTGTTCTACAGAGAAATCCAGCATCACTTAAAAGTGAGGAAAAAAAACATCACTTCAACAGAAAGACATAAAATAAAACCTCAAAGCTACAGTTTGACCCAGATTTAAGTGACTAATCCTTTCAGTAAACTCCTATTGGCTTCTCTGGTGTTTTTCTTCCACTTCTCCTTATTTTACAGAAGGAACCAGAGCTGAACATTTACTACAACGTCCTCTGGACACAGAAACACAGCAGTAGTCAGTTTATTACAGTTACCACCCAGGTTACTATGAAGCTCTTCTGTTTACTGGTTTTCCTGGGATTAAAAAGGGCTGCAGCAGGTGAGACAATTATGTTTAAATGATTGTTATAAAAATTCTGTATATTTACTAATGACATGTTTTTTGTAGGAACAGAAACATTAAAACTCTTGGTACATTTGTCCACATTGACTTGTTTTAAGTTGAGGTGTCAGGGATTAAGTAACGTGACTAGTAATCTCCCTGTTTTACCGTTTTATTATCTGGTAAATGGTCTGAATTTATAGTGTTTTTCTAGTCATACTGACCACCAGAACCGGTCCAAGGCAGAAGCAAACTTAGCCGCTGCTTTATGATTATTTTATTATCACATTTATTATAACACTTTGACACTGTCTAATATGCAATTGTACTGTGATTTTGTATTTAACCTTTATTTTAGATAATGTTGGAACATGTCTCTTATGAAAATAATATTTTATTTCTACAGGATATTTATCCAATAAAAATAAAGGTAAAATAAAAACAAAACACTGTTAGTGGTGATGTTCTTCACAGGAAGTGGGGCTCAAATTAAATTCTGCTTAAGTCTCCATTCAACCTTGGGCCAGGCTTGCTGAACTCTCAAGTTCTTTACACTAGAGCCAAATTCACGCTTGGGGTTAAGTGCCTTGCCCCAGGGCACATGGACATGTGGCAGGAGGAAGCTGAAATTGAACTAACATCATTGTATGATAACTACTCCACCCAATGAGCCACAGTCCCTTGGTGTTCAGACATAAAGTAAAAACAAACATGAGGAGTGATTGTGTCTCTATCCTCCTAACTTTATTTTGCACGAAGGACGACTGACTGTCTTTTGGTTTTGGTTTGAACTACAAATCCTGCAAAGACCTTCATAGAAAGATGTTCAATCTTGAAGATGCTCTGATGTTACATTGCTGACTCCACTAATCTGGTCTCACTTCCCTCTCATGTTGATTTTCCTGATTTTAGAGGTCAGTGGGTGGAGATCAAAACGGGGAGGCGGCAGAATATTCTTTCAGTCTTTGAAGCTATAATAAATACAAAGTCTTTATGGGTCCCTGAACTATTTTACATTTCCAGACCAAGGTGGCTCCAATCAGACTAAAGCAACGAGTCTAAACTAAAATCAATGCTTCTCCCAGCTGTCATTAAACACTCTGAAACCAGCTCTAAAGGTTTGCATAAAGCAGGTTATGTTTGTTTTAGTTTCAAGGCATTATTAAAATATGATTAAAACCCCATGATTACCTGCAATCTGTAACCAGTTATTTTCTCTATTTATGACTGATTAACATAATATAAATATATACATCACTACAGAAATCTCAGGGTATAAACCTGATAATAATTTTGAACCACTTGAGCTCCCATTCGTTGTATTGACCTAAAAATTAATGTTTAAATCCAGATGCGATATTAGCTCATGTAAATAATTAAAGGGACTCCAGACAGGAACATGAAGGCAGCTTGGAGGACACATTAAGAGCTTTACATCCTTTTGTGATGTTTCTAGACCAACATCATCAAATAAACGTCTTATTGAACAAAGAGTGAGATTATCTTGATACAAAATGATTATAATTGAGGTCAAATATTTTGTTTAAAGTGACAAAAAGAAGCTTGATTCTTTGTTCTTAAACTTTTATTTTGATGATGCAAACATGAAACCTATGACCTGGAAAATAAAACATTTGGCCAAGATGAGTTAAAATGCTTTATGTTTTAAAGCTTTTAGTTCTTTAAAGACACATTCATAATATAATCCAAATATATAAAATGTTAATGTTTTGTTTGAGAAGATGAAGACCTGGATGGACGTTCTCCAAGAGGAAGTTATGAGCCTCATTTAGACTATAATTTAAATCATTTTACAGTTGATATTATCTTTTGGATCCACTTACATTAAGTTTGATAGAATTTGCTGGATTAACTGTACGATGATGTTTACTGGGGTTGGTGAAATAAATCTGCAACCAGAGTTTATCTTTCTGATGCAAACTTTTCTCTGTGTGGAGAAATGACAATAAACAAATGACCAATTATGTAATTTTATTTCAGGATTTGTACAATTTGTGAATAAAATAATCAGAACATTAAACAAAACTAAGCAGCAGCTTGAGGAAAACTTTAGCGTCTTCTCTAACAGTAGGAGAGAAATAATATTGAAGAATGATTCATAAAAATCTTACAGCTGCGAGCTGTTATGAAATTACTACAAACCAAAACTCATTTAAATAATATAATCTTTTTCCTTTACTTTTCTCACAGTGACCCACTCTCTGCAGTATTTCTATACTGGATCTTCTGGAGTCCCAGACTTCCCAGCATACGTGTCTGTTGGGAATGTCGATTATATTCAGATTAGTCACTGTGACAGCAGAACCAACAGAAACGTACCCAAACAGGAATGGATGAACTTTACAGTGGAGGACCGGGACATTCAGACTCAGGTCTGTTTGACGAACCAGCAAATCATTAAGACCAACCTCGAAATAGCAAAGCAGCGGTTCAACTACACTGAAGGTTAGTTTACCTGTTCTTGTCTCTAATCAGAGCTGGACCTCATCTGTATGCAACTCCAAACACAAATTTATATTGTGTCTCAATTCTAATACATTTTATTAATTAAAAGGCAGAAAATAAACTGTAGAAGCAGGGTTATTTATCTGACTTCTCCTGCTGTCATTTATGTGGTAATTAGTGACCTAAGAACAGACACATGGAGCAGAAATAATTTGTAGTGACATTAATTTAAGATTTAATTAATATAACTATCAAACTATAAAAATAATTTTTTTATGATTAACTGTTACATTCATGAGTTATTTTATCTGACATAAATGTAAATTTAACGTTTTTAACCAACTTGTTTATATGAATTTAAAATTGGAACATATTCTTGATGAACTACAAATTTAAAATGTTTTAAGCTCTATGCTCAGTAAGAAGTTAAGCACTCCTGGGGGCCCCCTGCTGGCCTGGAGGCTCAAAGCAGCAGCATGTTTGCAAGTAAAAACACATAAAGTTTTTGGTGCCCTTTGCTGTTCAAAACTGGATCTGATGAGAAAACATGTCTGCAGCATTCATACAAAAACTGTAATTGTTAAGTCCAGAAATGATTCGATAATTTATGTGAAGTTAAAAAAACTTTATACCAGAATCCAACTAAATGTTCAGTACAAACTGCTGAGTATTTTCCATCATTGAGCCACAGTTGTTCTACAAATGTTTCTTTTGTCTAAAACATTTTCATCATGTTGTTTAATATAAAATATTATGTTTCTGTTTTTCAGGTGTTCACATTTACCAGGCAATGTATGGCTGTCAGTGGGATGATGAAACGGGGTAAATTCATGGATATGAACAGTACGGTTATGATGGAGAAGATTTTATATTATTTGACCTGAACACAAAGACATGGATAGCTCCAAAACCTCAAGCTTTCATCACCAAACACAAATGGGACTATAACCGAGCTCTGGTTGAACAAACTAAGGGTTACCTCACCCAGGTTTGTCCTGAATGGCTGAAGAAGTATGTAAACTATGGGAGGAGATCTCTGATGAGAACAAGTAGAAATCAGACCACATTAGATCTGACAAAAACGAAGTTATTGTGTAAATAATGTTAGAGAAAAGCTGTAAACTGGTTCCTTGTTTCTACCCAGATCTTCCATCAGTGTCTCTCCTGCAGAAGACTTCCTCCTCTACAGTCAGCTGCCACGCTACTGGTTTCTACCCAAACAAAGCTGAGATGTTCTGGAGGAAAGATGGAGAAGAGGTTCATGATGGTGTGGACAAAGGAGAGATCCTCCCCAACAACGATGAGACCTTCCAGATGAGTGTTGACGTAGATCTTTCATCAGAGACATCTGAAAACTGGATGAAGTATGAATGTGTGTTTCAGCTCTCTGGTGTCAATGAAGACATCATCGTCAAACTGGAAAAAACTAAAATTAGGACCAATTCTGGTGACAGTGTTAACAGAGCAAATTAAACTTTCACAAGCGTTTCCATCGGTACGTTTGTCCTGATTTGTTTTCATTGTTAAACACCGTGATCACACTATCTTTATCTGCCTTACATGAAGAATCACTTACCTCAGCATGTTAAATGCTTGGAGTGGCTCCAAAGGCAAAACGGTTTTAAATATTTCATGAATAATTTCACTAATAAATATCTCACCACTTAGAGGCATCCATGAACTGTAGAAAATATTCAACCTTCAAACTGAGACAGTGAAATTTTACACTTATTCATTACAATAGACACACTGTACAAAATGGGAGCACCTCAAAAACGATACATATACTTCATAGATGTGACGAGACTTGATGTTTCACTAAATATGCATAATTTCTTCACTTTTAGTTGATTTATAAAATAATTTTTAGATTTGTCAACAGATGAGAAACTGTGACAGTAGCTTCACTTTGTGTGTAAATATATCAAAAGGTTATGCTGGTCAAGATTTATTTTGTTGTTAATCATCATGTTCTTGCATTTCAGTAAATAATACAAGTGAAATATGTTTTTTATACAAATGTTTTAACAAAGCAATTAAACATAAAAAATTCAGAATGTAAAACAGGTCCTTTTTCTCTCAAATGTTTGATTTCTTATCTTTTGTTGGAGTTTTGAAATTAGAAAAAAAATCTTAGCCGTAGTTTTGTTAGTAATTAATAAAAAGTGAATTTCATTTATAAAACTTGGTGTTTAATTTTTTTTCAAAGAGCTTATTCTTCCTTTAAATTATTTTGTTTGTATTAGCTACTGTTCATTGGTAAATTTTCAAGCCTAAAAAGAACCAAGATTATGTTTTTAAAACCTAAAAAAAACACACAATATTAACTAAGAAAATTCTAAAAATAGACAGAAATATTTCTACCAAAAACAATAACATCAAGGGATCATCACATTAACTGCTTCCAGTTTTAAAAGAAGATTGACAATAATCTTTTTTGCTGTATAAACTAGATTGTATCATTTTACTGGAAAATGTCACATTATGGTCAAATAGACCTTTGTCTTTATTAGAGTTTAAAATGTGCAGATATTACCCTGATTTACAGCGTAAGTTTCTACCGCAGGTTCACTGTGTGGCAACAGAGGTTGTAAACTAATATAATATTTGACCAATATGTTCAGTTATTTTATTGAGGCTGGTTCCCAGATATAGAAACCAGACATCATGTCAGAAATCCCTTAAAAATATTTTTCACAAACAGCAACAATGTTGCCTTTAGACAATTATCATTTAAAACTAATCTGCCTGATGTGAAGGTTGAAAGGAAAACATAGATTATAAATAATCAGAACATTTGATCATCAAAGAAGAGATTTTTTCCTATGTGGTTAAACAGACAGGAGCATCCCTACAAACAGAAACGTTACATTTAATCAAAAGACGATCCTGTCAGCTTTTGGAGGAAAACTGTAATCAAAAAACATTTTTCATTAAATATAGTTGAAATTAATTATAAACTACATCCCAAAGGTTACAGCTTGATAGATTTATAAACAAGGCCTGAAGTGTTTTTATTTTCAGTTGAAGTTATAAAATAAATGTAGCAGCAGAACAGGGAAGATTTAGTTTCACTAAAACCTGACTGAAGCAGGAGCTGAGGTGTGTCACCATGATGAAGGTGATCTGGTCAGGTTCTCCTTTTAAAAGTCTCTCTGTCATTTTTCCCAGTCAGTCTGCTTGGTAAAATAAAAGGGGGAGGATTTCTTGGACAAACACAAGGAATCAAACAGTATAAAAGTGAATTTAAATCTAAAATCAGCAGTCTAGAATATTTAAGCCACTAGAGGGCGTTGTTATCACGTCCCTTTTGCTCATTGTGGATCTGGACGACATCAACACGTTATTAGACAACCTATGATTTTAAGGCACTTTAATTGGTACCATTAATAGTTTAGAAAATATAAGGATTTGAACAGTAACAATGAGTCACATTATTTCTAAATAAAATAAAAAGACATTAAAAATTGATGCATTTTAATTTCACTTTCGTTAACAACCTCAAAGTGTCAGAACTGCTTGGATACAGATGATGTCACTGAGCAGATCAATGTTCTTGTTGTGGACCGAAAAGCTGCAGTTGATCAGATCAGATCCATCCCAGATACTAAGGTCAACATGGTGACCTCTTATGTTCTGCTGCTCCTCAGAATACAAGAAACCACAACAGACAAGTTCACTACGTTAGTGTTTAGTATCAGAACCTGAATAATAAACTACAAGTTTATCTGGTAAGGTTACAATGAGGATTAAGATTCTTTCAGCTTGACCCATTTATAGGCCGGGTCATTTGGAAAAAAACAATAAAGCTTTTATTAATTCATGTTCTAACATGAGCAGAGCTTAGAAATCAATATTTGGTGCGTTTTTTGATTTTCAGTCACAGCCTCCATGCCTCTTGCCGTTCTCTCCATCAGTCTCTCTCACTGCTGTTGTGTTCAGGGGAATCAGTATCTCGTTAAGAAGCATGAGGGGTGATTGAGTTGGAATTAGCAGAAACTGGAATAAAATGGCTGAATGAATGTAGAGAAGCTGATCCAAAGTGGTTTCTTCATTTTGTAAGATCTGTTTGTGTCTCCTGGGTTTGTAGCTGATATTCAGGTAATGAGTCACTGTGAAAGCAGCACCAGCAGACTGTGTTGGACAATAAAACTAATAATATTAATGGTTATGAAAAGTACAGATATGATGGAGAAGATTTTATCATATTTTACCTGAAGCCAGAGACGTGGGTCATTAAAACATCAAGTTTTCTTCACCAAACACAAGTGGAACAAAGACAGCTCTGATTAAACAGGAAAAACTACATCATCCAGATTTGTCTCAAGTGGCAGAAGATGTGAACCATTGGAGGAGATCTCTGATGAGAACAGGTTTGACATTACCTAAGTTAGAGAAGGTACTTAATTATTTGAATTTATATTATTTTGTGATATTATTTTTGAAAACTCTTAGATTTTTCTGTTCTCTCTTTAATACTATCTGTATATTTATCTCATTTTTAGATGCTACACTTAAATATCACAAGTCTTACTTTCAGTTTAGCCCAACTGTCCTCAGTTTTCACTACTTTAACGGTTTTTCAACATCTCCAACTCCAGCATCTCTTTATGCCTGTAATCTCTTTGTATACTCTTTTTTTTATTATCTTTTTTATTTGTAAGACAGTTCTTTTGATGTATTTATTAGCAAAAGCAATCAAAATGAGTTACATCTGACAGAAACTGAATTAATGAGCAAATAATATTTCAGAAAACTAAACTGCTTCCTTTTCTTCACCAGATCTTCCCTCAAAGTTTCTCCTCTTGTCCTCCAGCTGGTTCCTCTTGTTTCACAGCAAAGCTGAACTCAGAGGAAATTAATGCTTCCTTAGTTTATAGTGTGATAAAAACTGAACTGAAAAATGTCCTAAGATCTCGGTTTATTTTTACAGAGGAGAATAAAAATAAGATGACAAAAAACAGTGAAGTTATGCAAAAAAAGTATTTTTGTTCTGTAATTGCTTCAAAATTGAAATTTAGTGATGAATAAAAATCAAATGTTCCATTCTGTTAAATTTAAAATGTTTTTCCTAATAAATAAAAGCTGAAGCCAGTTAACATTTCATGAGGTCATGTTTCAGTGTTTGATTCAGTGACATTTGAAGTGAACTGATGATGGATTTAAAGATGTTTTTACAACCAGACCCAAAAGACCAGAGAGAAGCAGACAAAAATTAATGTTGTGTTTCAGTTATACTGTTGAAATCTTTCAAATATCATCTGATTAAAGCTTCCTGCAAGTAAAAAAAAATCATTTTTTAAAATAATGAGTGAATAAAATACATATTTTCATTCCCTGATTATTTATTAATGTAGTATAGTACTTTGTTACCTGCTTCATAGTTCTTTGCCTGTAGTCCACTATGTGGTCATTTAATAAGAATTATGTTTCTACAGATGAATAATCAAAATTTAAAGTGTCAACAACTCATTTCTCAGTAATAATTTTGTGTCTTTTAGTATTTGTTGCCTCAGAGTCAAATGTGTGTAATCCTTCACCACTAGAGGGCGCCCTTCATCACACTTAATCTGTTCAAACAAGCATTTTGACCCTCATCAAGCACCGTGGTCCTTTTTATTTTGTCTTCTGGTTTCTTTTTATTCCTATATATGATTTTGCTTTTATTGAATTTTACTTGGTAAGGTGACCTTGATTGCCCTGAAAGACCCATTAAATTAAATGTATTATTATTATTATTATTGTGTTAAAAAATGACAGTAATCATTCATTATTTAATAAGGCCAATTATTGAAGTCAGACAAATGAGAATTAAAATGGTCTTTGGACTTTGACACATGAAACTATAACGACATTCTTTCTTGTTTTATCAGGGAAAAAAACTAAAATATAAAGAAACTTCCAGCTAGAAAGAAATGGCGCTAAAATCCAGGATATTAAGACCATCAAACACAAACATCTGAGATCTTGTGATAAAAGAAGCAGATTTTAGTTTCATTTTCGCTGACAACCCCAGCAGCTCAATTTTACCCAGATTTAAGTGACGTCGACCGTCAGAATGTTTTCTTATTGGTTCTGATTAATGTTGACGCCCCTTTTACGTCCTAGATGAGGGATGTTCTGGAACTAGAAGCTCAGTCTGTTTATCAGGACAAAGACATTGGACCGCTGTGCTGGAGGACAAAATGGACAAAATGCTCCCCTTTATGGTTTTTGTTCTGCTGGGAATACACAGCTCTGCTGCTGGTAAGTTATTAATATATTTTTTATTCTTGCCTTGTTTTATTAGAATGTTATAAATTAATATTCAGGAATTTGTACAGTTCTGGTAAACTTCTGGTTTATTATGTAGCCTAATAACCAAACAGTTAGTTTAATTAAATCCTTAGTTTAATAAAATCTTTAACATCTAAGCAGTTGATTCTGAAATAAATATAATTTTTGAAACAAAGTAACATTTTGCTACTTAGCTAAAGTAAAGCATTTATCTTTCTCTTTCTGTTATTTACTCTTTAATAATTAACACAAACATGATATGTAAAACATATGTAAGGTTATTGTATAGTTTGTTGTTTTTTATTATATTAAATGCTGACACATTACCTACAAAATCAGTTGTCCTCGGATCGGACATAATCATTTCAAGTTGATTAAAAACTAAATATAATAATTTAATTAAATGATATATTTATCACATTAAAGGGTTTACTGTAATATGTATTAAAATCTACAAACAGTGAGTTTTGAACAATATATACTATTTTTTGTGGTTGTTCAAAATTTGTTGAACATATTCGTCACCAACCTCAAACATTTAGAAAAACTAATAAAATCAGGCAACTAAAAGGTCAACTACATTCCTGAGGACCTATTTTCAAACCTTCAGCTCTTCTGTATGTTTTAAGATCACTCAGGCTCCTGGAAGTTTATTTTCTCTTAAACTTGTTCATATTTATGGACACAGCTGCTCTCAGAACCATCTCTTTTCTATAAAACTATTAGATTAGGACATAAATGTACATTTTAAGAAGAGGTCAGATGTAGCAGGTGGAGGTGAAACAAGATGGATGAGGTGTTTCTTCCTCTCTTAATTCACTATGAAGCCTTCGAAGAGGCACACAGTGAACCTACTACCAACCTACATAATAATAATAATTAATATCTCTTGTAGATTATGCATCTTTAGTGACTAAAGCAAAATGAAAATAACTTGACAACATTTAACCAAATCTAACATTTACTGTAATTCCTCAGAGTTTCACAGTCATTTCACTCAACTTTGACCTCATGTATTTTAGGAAGTTCTGGCTAGACAGCAGCTATCTGTGGAGGAGAGAAGGAGAAGAAACAGTGAATATCAAAATAATAAGGAAAATACACAGAGAGTTAAAGGAGGAGTATCTCAGAACGGAAAGAGAAAGATGGAGGAAGAGGATGGAGGAAGGGAAGCTAAAATGTTTCAATGATTTGAATAAAAGGGGCTCAGATCACCCAGAAGCTCCCAGACAGCCCAGTGGATCAGGCCATACTGGAGCTCAGAGTAGGCAGCTTAAAGCAGGAGAAACAAAGAAAGAGAAAAATACTCTGGAGAGATGAAAGCTATGAGAGCAGAGAGTTTTATTTGTTTCAAATTCATTCATTTATTGATTATTGATCCATATAGGTCTTTAAAACAACCGGCTAAAGTGATCAAAACACTAAACAGAATCAAAAACATAAAAACAGACAACAGGAAAATAATCATAGATAAAAAGCCTCCAAACTACTAGATATTAAAAGCCTGCCTGAAAACAAACGTCTGAAGCTTAGATGTAAAGATGTCTGGTCAGTGGTGGAGTGAAGGTCTGAAGGAGGTTGGTTCTAGAGTCGAGGTTCTGCTGCTGAAAAAGCCCGGTCAGCCCAGTGCTTCAGCCTGGTCCTTGAAACATCTAATAAAGGTTGATTTGATGACCTCAGGGGTCAGTCATGTTCAAAATAAATAAGGTGGGGCATGAATATGTTTCTTCAGTGCTGTTGAGTTTTTAAAGTAATAATCTATTTTAATACAGAAATATGTTTTTGTTGAATAAAAAACATTCTATTTAGGCTTAAAGTAAATGTTGTATAATGTTAGATATTTTAACTGAATAAAACTGTATAAAAATGAACAAAAAAGAATATTTAACAGCATATATCTGTACTAAGAATGCCAGATAATGATTTAAAAACTCTAAACACATTTTAGACCAATTAAATATAAATAATTATCTTCTTATTGTGTCTGTTGACTAAAACTAAATAAAAACTGGAAGAATGTCTATTTCATAAAAAGAAATAGAAAATGAGGAGGTTGGACCAGAACATTTAACCTTAGAGTTTAATGATAGACCTTCAGATTCTGTAATTTAACTTTTTATGTTCATAATTAAAACCTGTTTTATCCAAATTCCCAAGAATTGGGGAAATTATATTTCACTAACTATAGATTATCTTATCTGCCTACAACGTTGTCATGATACCATTTTCATTTGTTCATTAATTATGCAGCTGTTAGTTGAAATTATAAATATGTTTACTTATAAATCTGTTTAGGTCCTTAATAAAAGGCAGGAGCCCAATCTATGCAGTCCTTTCTGATCATCCAGCAATATAATCTGTCAGATTAAACCTTCATCATTAGGAGCAGATTTTTGGGTTCAATAACCGACTGAAAGAGGTCAATATTCACCATGATGGTCAGAATCATTACTTTATTTTTAATAATATCAGCAGCAGCCAAAGTATTTTAACTTTATTTCTATATCAGCTCATCGTTCAAAAGAAAATATATTTTACTAAACAAGTTAATTTTGACATAATTTGTAACAGAATTATTAGTTTATCCTCTGCTGAGTTGAGAAAGTATTAATAATCGGTTCAATTAAGTGATTTTTATATAAATAAACCAAACTTAAGATTATATTAAAGTGTAGTGCCAAAAATGATTAAATATTACAAAGTATATTGCATGAAGGTTATCTTCATATACCTTTTTATAAAAAGTTCAATCTATTTTTATTTTACTACAAAAAAGTGAATATAGCTCTATAACTGAAGGTGAACCTTTATGAAATGATAGAAAGTAAAATCTTAATAAAATCTGAAATATCTGAGGTTGAAGTTGGTGGATATTTGTTCTATTTTATATGAAATAAAGGTCAGGATGTGTGAAACAATCTACTTGGGAAAGAAGAACATTTGATGAAACTCGTAGCTTTAAAAACGTTTCTGAGACACGATAAAATAATGTTTTGAATTCATTAAGTTTTAAAGTTTAATATTTATTTTACAAAATATTTTATATCAAATAAATACATCCTTAAAGAAAGATAAAACACTTTCTGAATGATCTTTTAATAATTATTATGCTATTGGTCATTTTACTTGTAAGCAAACAAATGTGGTGAATTAAATTATTTTAGTTTTATTTTTTAAGCTCAAATCAGAATCTTGTCTTTTTTCCAGTGACCCACTCCCTGAAATATTTCTACACTGGATCGTCTCAAGTCCCAAACTTCCCAGAGTTTGTGGCTGTTGGTTTGGTTGATGATGTTCAGATGGTTTACTATGACAGCAACACCCAGAAAGCAGAGCCCAAACAGGACTGGATGGAGAAGAACACTGATGAGCAGTACTGGAAGACAGAGACTGGAAACAGTCAGGGTCACCAGCAGACCTTCAAAGCCAATATTGAAATTGCAAAGCAGCGCTTCAACCAAACTGGAGGTTCGTCTCTCACTATTTATGAATCTTTTTTTTGTGTTGTTTATGACAGATATATATGATGCACTCTCACACACACACACACACACACACACACACACACACACACACACACACACACACACACACACACAGTACAGAGAGACAAATGGAGATACTTCATTGAACAGTTTCTTTAGCCATGAATAAATATAAAGTTGAACAATTGTTAAAATTAAATAAACTTTAAATAAAGTCACTCATTTTATTAACCTATATAACGCTGAATGAATCACTTCCAGGAATAATAAAATTATTAAATATTTGTTTAGAACTAGAAGCTAAATTGAGTAAAATGTGGTGTTTCAGTAGCAGCAGCATATCTTCATCATCAGTGTTTATCAGTGATATTAAACATTGTTTAAATTCCTAATATTTTCCATTTTAAAGGTTTAAATATAGCATCAATATTTAGTTCTTTATTTTCACCAGAACCTCTTTATTTTAGTTATTTCTGAGGAAATCCTTCTGAATTACTCAGATGTACAGAATCCTTCACTGAAGAAACTAAACAGAAACTATAGTTGAATGTGATTAGAGCAGGTATGTATTAATGTTGACTCAGTGTTAGTTTATAACTCAGGTCCTCTTTAGGAGATCTGGTTCTGGTGTTTGATGAAACTGATGTCAGAATGAAGGTCAAATAATGGAGGAGTTTAAACATGAAGTCATTGTCAGAGTTCTGAGCTTCTCTGAACTTTAAAACTTACTGCAGTTTATCTCCCAGGTGAAAGTTGCTTCATTTATAAAATAATAACAGAGTTTATTTTAAACTTTTAATAAGTGGTCCTTGTTCAATGCTGAGAGCATCATTTCTATCTAGAGAAGCACAAAAATCAGACAAATTAAAATATTAAAAATATATGAGAATAAAATGAGATGAGCTGAGATCAGTTATAGACGTGAACTTTATTACATATTTTATCTCTTATTTTGTTTTTAAATCTATTAAATGTTGCAGCAACTTTGATTAAAATTACACCATTAAACACAATAAATATAAAGATTATTTTATAGAAAACATCAGGAATCAAGTTGAAATAAATAATAAAAACATCCTGAATCGTATATTAAACTGTTTCTCGTCTAACATTTGATGATACGTACAATAATCTGTGTTTTTTGTTAAATATTATTTTAAACTACAGTTTTTACAGCTGGAAAAAGGAATAAAAACTGTAAACTGGACATTTTTATAGTTGACTGATATTCTTTAGTAGCTTGGTGGTATTTCTAGTGGTTTTATTTTCTGTCATTATTGTATTTCTCTGATTTCTGCCTCAAATCATCTGTTTGTTGTGTAAAGTTGGAGCGCTCTGAGGATTTACACTCATGATTCAGTTCTGCTTCAGTTGGTTGGAAAACCTTGAAGTTAACCTTTAATTACTGTCAGAACAACAGTGAGAGCGTCTGTCTGTCCTCACATCCACAGAGCTGTATGTCAGCTGTGTTCTCTGCATGGAAACTATATTTAAAAATGAGTAAAAACAATTAATATAACTGAGAAACAAACTAAACATAATGAGACAAAACAACTAAAAGTAGGAAAATATGACTGAACGTAGAATTTAAAAAGAAAAGACTTGATTGCAGGTTTAAGCAGCTCAGACGGTCAAACTGATCAGTAACAGATTTTATCACACAGTGAGTCAGAAAGTTACTTGGTGTTGAAAACACAGATGGAGCGACTGAAGATCAGCTGAAACATTACTGACTGAGAGGAGCTGAACAAGCAGGAAGATCAGAGTTACTGCTGGAAGATGAAGACTAGAAACTGATGCTGCAGTGTGAACATGTGCAGCAAAGCTTCACATTTCATTTATACAGCAGCTTCATTTCATTTTAACTGATTAAAAACTGGAAACACAGAAAACAGTCAAAATGTTTCAAGTTTTCACAACGTTTAAACTCTTGGATCTTTTAACTCTTTACTGAATAAAATCATGAAGTTAGTTTTTGCTGAAGGCCACGCAGCGTCTCCATAAACAGCAGCATGACTGAGAAACAGGGAAGGAACCCTGAAACAGGAAGATCTGGGTCCAAACAGAACCAGAACAGACCAGAGAGATGAGTGGTTGTATTCCTGTGAGCAGCTGTGGTGCCTTCAGGTAGATCAGCCTCGTTTCTCTCAGACGGCCACCAGGGTTCATGTCCAGGAGTCTCCACACTCCACAGAGAGAAGATCTGCTGCTGAATCCACACTGGGAGACGAACTGGACCTTTAGCTGGTTCTTCTCTCCATTCACCAGTCAGTCCAGATGGAGTTTGTGTTGGTTTCAGTTTGTGTTCTGGTTCTGTTGTCAGAAGAGCTGCAGGATCTTTAACTTTGAAGGTTATTCTGGGATCTGTTGGCCTTAAAGCTGCAGAGAGAGCAGAGCTGTGAGATCATCAGAGGAGAGGAGCAGCAATGATGATCCTTCAGAAAGAACCAGAGAGGAGATTCATCTCAGCTGGAACATTAAAGTGAAATAAAACCTGTTTCTGTGCTGATGTTCCTGCAGTGATCAAACCCTGGACCTAAACTCTCCTTCAGTGGAAGCTTCTAGAAAACCTTCTGGAGGTTAAAGTCTGTAGAGCCTCACAGGAAGAGGAAGTTCCTGAACTGATGATGTTTCTGTGTAGTTTCAGTTGTTGTGATGTTAAAGGAAGGATCAGGTCTGGTCTGAGTCTGCTGGTCAGGAGTCTTCATCAGGGTGGTTCTGCTCCTGCAGCTCACATGGACCTCCATCATCTTCATCAGGGTGGTTCTGCTCCTGCAGCTCACATGGACCTCCATCATCTTCATCAGGGTGGTTCTGCTCCTGCAGCTCAAATGGACCTCCATCATCTTCATCAGGGTCAATAAGCTGAGTGTTAGTGGAGGCAGAGAAGCTCTGTGATGGAGAGAGGAGATGGACTGTTAGGATCTGACTCTTGACGGCTGTCTCTAAAGTCTCCACATGTTGCCATAGAAACACATTTCCATCCTCTGATTGGCTGTGAGGAACATGTGACCTTCAGTCTTATCAAGTTTGTGCTGAGATGTTCCTGCAGACGTTCTCAGCTGCTCACATCTTCCACAACATGTTTGGCTGTGAGAACAACGATGAGACTAGAGAGGTCAAAGGTCACGATCAGAGAGGTGATGATGGAGAAGATTTCCCAGCAGTCTGTTCACTGACCAACACCAAGGAGACGAGAACGTGGCTGTTTGGATGAGAACCAGCAGAACCAGACAATGACCCGGTTCTGCTGTTAGAGACTGAAGAACAGAACCAAAGGAAAAACCTCCCACACCTAAAGAGGTTCTGAGATCAGAACCACTGTAGAT
Organism: Girardinichthys multiradiatus; assembly: GCF_021462225.1. Lineage (NCBI taxonomy): Eukaryota > Metazoa > Chordata > Actinopteri > Cyprinodontiformes > Goodeidae > Girardinichthys > Girardinichthys multiradiatus. The sequence continues at coordinate 30,377,005 of NC_061806.1, forward strand.
CTCTGCCCAGTGGTTCTGTTCATCTCACACTAACCAGCAGATATTAGGAACACTTTATCCACCAGAACTTTAGCTAAACTTCCCGGCCCACAGGAAACCGCTCCATCAGAACCAGATTCTGGACCGAGCTGAGCCGCACCAAGCAGGATGGAGATGCTGCCCGATTAACTGTTTGTTCTCAGTGGAAATTAGTTTAAATCAAGTTAACAGACAGAACATCACTAAAATGGGCCCATTTGGACTGAACCAAACCACCAGCAGAACCTTACTGGACTGAACTCAGTTTGTTTGGTAAATAAATAAAAAGTAAAACTACAGATTAGATGAAATCAGGTTAAAATGACTGATGGCTGTCGGTGCCGTCAGGAACATCAATTATCTGTTTGATGCTAAATTAGTTGGAAATAATTTAGTGATCATAAAAATGTATTTATGGCTAATATGACATCAAATAGAAATATAATCTTCCTCTAATAAATAAAACATGTCCTGAATAGTTTAAATATTTGGGTCAAAGAATAAAACAAGGAGCAGATTAATCCATGAATGGCTCCAAATGAAGAAGAAAACCTAAAATCTGAGGAAAAACTTGATATTTTAGATGATTTCCACTCTGTGTCTCCATCACTGACAGTCAGTAGAAAACCTTCATGTCAGAACTTCCAGACATCAGACGACCTTCAGGAAAATGTTCTGCTGTTCTCCAGCTTCCTGACATTTAATGTGAGCAGCACCAACTAACCTGCTGGCCCACTTCCTGCTGCAGCAGCTCCAACCTGGAGACACTGCGGACCCTCATGTGTTTCCATGCTGATCTTTAACCAAACTGAAACGCCTCATTGGTGGGAAAAAAGGTCCGAATATGTTCTGGTTCCGTTTTAGTTCAGAGGTGTGGAAACTGTAGCTGAGATGGTCTGATCCGGTTAAAGCCCGGTTCGGTGTGTTCATGTAACACTCTGACTGTTTCTAGCAGGTGTTTTATTGTGGATCAGAAACGTTCAGTGAAGCAGGAGAACCAGAACCGCTCTGATCCAGAACATTCGTTAAAGACGCAGCTTTTCTCCTCCGTCTGTTCAGAGACAGACAGGAATGAAACGGGTCAGGATTATTTGTCTCCTCCATGCTGATGGAGAAGAGTTGGACCTCTGCTGCTGTAGAAGAACCAGCAGGTCACATCACAGGAACATGAGAGGAACGTTAAACCGAGGCGTGGTCCTCCTCTCAGTAACTGTGAAACACAGGAACCAAAGGAGAAACATCATCCAGGAGACAGAAGAAGTCCAGCTGCATCAAGTGTTTGTTAACAGTGAAGCTCAGCAGATAAAACCATCTCTAGACTCAGAGGGAATCAGAACTTTGTGCAGCTGGAAGCAGGTTCTCCTTCAGGTTCAGCAGATTGGATGAAACCCTTGTAGAAAACACAGTAAAACAGTTCAGACAGGGTTGAAGGTCCTTACTGCAGCTTCTCCCTGAACCTCTTTTTCTCCACAACATCTGCTGTGATGAAGCTGCGTTTCTATGAATGAAGTCCTTCATCTTCTTCAGACGCTCGTCTAACAAACATCTCAGCAGCTCAGAGCAGAAACACAGTTTGTCTGGTGAGCAGGAAGCTTCATGAGCTACAATCAGGTTTCTGCTCCTTCAGTCGTCTGGCAGCACAGAGAAATACTGACCTGAGAGCAGCTGAACTGTGTGTTGATTCAGAAGCAGCTTGAAGATCAGACTGATGGCAGCTTTAAGAAGCTCAGACTGTCAGACTGATCACAAACAGTTTATTGTCGTCTGAACTGAAGATCTAATCAGGTCTCCTCTGATCAGGAGGGAAGATCTTTCCCAGCATCAGCAGAAGAACCCATCATGTTCAACAGCTGCTTTATAGAGGAGGAGGTCCTGGGTCAGTGGTTCTGGGTTGTAGAGTCAATTTGTGGACAAGGTGTTTGGTTCCATGTGTGGAGTCTTTCCAGAACCTCTGAGGAGACAGAAACAAACTGAAGGAGAAGAAACACAGATGGAGCGACTGAAGATCAGCTGAAACATGACTGACTGAGAGGAGCTGAACCAGCAGGAAGATCAGAGTTACTGCTGGAAGATGAAGACTAGAAACTGATGCTGCAGTGATCAAAACTGGACCTAAACTCTCCTTCAGTGAAGAACTCTGAGCAGAAACCTCACAGTAACGTCTCACTTCAAAACGTTCTCCTCAGACATGTCACCTCGCTGTCTGTCTGCAGATGAACATGATGTAAAACTAAATTAATGATGAGATAAACCTGTTCAAAAGTCACAATGTCTATGTACCTCTGAGTCTCATTAAGTTACACTAATCAATGTAGATAAACTGCAGACAGTAGATCTGTATATGATGAAGGTTTCTTTGGATGATAATAAATAACTTTTATAACTTTTTCTCAGCAGTTTCTGTTGGTTTCTCTTTCTCTCTAAGATGTCTGCAATGTTTGGATGACTGTTGTGTTAATTCATAAAATCTGGTGTTAAAAGAGTAATAAACAAAAACTCGTCTTAGTTTCTGTTTTCTCTCTCTGTATTTTAGGTGTCCACATTTACCAGGAGATGTACGGCTGTGAGTGGGATGAGGAGACTGGACAGGTTACTGGGTATGATCAGGTTGGCTATGATGGGGAAGACTTTCTAACATTGAACGCAGAGACAAACACATGGATCGCTCCAAATCAACAGGCTACAATTACTACAAACAAATGGAACAATAACAAAGCTTTGCTGGAGTCTGATAAGAACTACCTCAACCAGATTTGTCCTGAGGGGCTGAAGAAGTATGTTAACTATGGAAGGAGCTCTCTGATGAGAACAGGTATAGTAACATAACCTGATATTATTTTATTATTTAAATTCCTTGTTTTACTAGAATTACTCAAAGGTAATGTTATAACACTCATCTAGATACCAACTTCTTCACTACATTTAAACTGGACTCAGTTCTGTTTGTGTATCTGAGGCTCGTCTCCAGCTCTGACACATTTCAAGTAATGTACTTTTCATTAGACATGAATCATTATAAACTGGTTATATTTGAACTTTGTGTCTCCATCTCCAGATCTTCCATCAGTTTCCTTTCTCCAGAAGACTTCCTCCTCTCCAGTCAGCTGCCACGCTACAAGTTTCTACCCGAACAGAGCTGAGATGTTCTGGAGGAAAGATGGAGAAGAGGTTCATGATGGTGTGGACAAAGGAGAGATCCTCCCTAACAATGATGGGACCTTCCAGATGAGTGTGGACATAGATCTGTCCTCTGTTGCAGCTGAAGACTGGACCAAGTATGAATGTGTGTTTCAGCTCTCTGGAGTCAAAGAAGACGTCACCCACAGACTGGAGAAAACAAGGATCTTGACCAATGAATGTAAGTAATGGTGTAAAGAGCTGCATGTGTTTATAGGTAGATATCTGCTGATTACAAAGTTCTGTCTGCTTTCATCGTCTTTTTAAATTTAGATTCAGTTTTAGGGCTCAGAACCAGAAGCTTTCTTTGTTTGGATCATTATCTCAGCCTGAACCATAAAATAAAAGTTAAAACACCTGATTTGATGCTGATACAATCGACTCCAGGTGTTTGAGCTTCTTTTTATTGTCAGTAAAAACCAGTTTCAATAAAAACTTTCAGGTTTATTCATTTAGAGGTTTTAGGTGATGTTAGACTTTATGCAACCATTCACTGCATTAATTGAATTAACAGCTTTATAACACTTGAAAATCAATGTGCATTATTATTGAATTAACCTCACAATTATAGTAACTGAAGGAAATAGACTGAAGCTTAATGGAGGTGTGAGTTTGTTCAGTGTAAGAAAAACGTAGAGAACAGAAACCAGAACCAGCAACAGAAGAACAAAGATAAAACCTGGTCCTGGTGTTCAGACAAACTGGGATAAAAGACATGAACAAACCAGTGACTCTGCATGAGTTTGACCTGGTTTATCTTCTCAACAGCAAATACCATCAATCTGATCATCCCTGTTGTTGTTGCTGTGGTTCTCCTTGGTCTCCTTGGTCTGATTGGATTTATTGTTTACAAGAAGAAGAAGAACGGTGAGAGACGATATTTTGTCTTCATTTTCATGTACTTTGATTGTTGACCTTCAGTCAGTGAGAAATAGACCTGATTTAAACATTAGAGGGTAATATTGACCACATTTATGCCCCATTTTCATTGGCTCGATTTGGCCCTACTCCACTCTGCTTGCCTTGTGAGTGTTTCCATTACAGTTTTTATAGACTGCTGGAGATTGGCACCAGCTCCCCCGTGACCCACTATAGAAGAAGCAGTATAGAAAATGACTGACTGATGACAATTATAAATCATGCCTGAAGGCTGAAAGAAAAGAAAATTGTCACATCAGCTTTCTGAATTACACAGAGGCAACACGCTGTATTTATTAACAGCTGATTTCACCGTTAAAACCAGCGGTTCAGACACACAAACATTTCCCCCTAAAACACACAAAACAAAACACCAGCATGAAACAGCAACTTTGGTTCAGAAATGTATTGATGGTCCTTCAGCGAACCACCATGTAAAGGAAGAGGGAGCAGCAGAGAGCAGCTGCCTGTAATCAGACTGAATGCATTGGATCAAACTGGAGGAAGACCCTGGTGAATGTGCAGAACACGAATGTCCAATATCCAACCTAAAACTGATGTCACCGCGGTCAAAAGTCAGCAGTTTTGTGCTTTAATGTCCTTGTCTTCATTATTGCCATGGATGAGACAAAAACGTCCTCATAAAGGCCAAAACTGTAACTTCTTCAGACAAACTTTGGACCTTCATTAGTCCAGACAGCAGCGTCTCTCCTCTCTGCTTCTGCTCCCACACCCCCTCACATCAGAACCCCTGAACCTTATTTTAGAAGTTCTGGCTGGGCTGTGGTCCAGATAATTAACCCACTGGATCATTTTAGGCATAAAAACATAAATAAGACATTCTTGCATATACATTAATACAAACATTAGTATTTAGTTTGTTTTTATTTTCTATTTAATCATTAAATTTTTTATGATTTCACGCAGCACAGTGCACCACACTGATGGCTGGAGGCGGGGCTTCAGCAGCCAGCGGGTCATTAGAAACACAACTGGTACCGTACCAAGTAGAGTGGAGCTGTGCCGGCTGAAACAAGCCAGTAGAAGACTGGAAATAGACATGATTAATAAAACCTGGTCCAAACAAGCTGTAAATCATGGAAAAATGGCAGAAAACCTAAACTTAAAAAAACAGCTTCAGTATGAATGAATTTCATCATTTTTTCAGTTGTGATTTCGTGGTAATAATATCAGTGTGCAGCAACAAATCTGGCTTTAAACATTTGAGTTGTACTGGTTGCTGTTTGCTGGATTTTACCAGAGTTGAAGATCAGGTCATTTTCTTAAAAATGTCAGTTAATCAGTATTAATGGTCTCCAAGCAGAACTTCACTCATCCAGCAGAAGCTCCTCTGTAGCTAATATTGTTAGTAGTACAGAGATTATTCAGCGTTCAGAATATCTCTGAAGACAATAAGAAACATCATTTCTATTTGTATAAAATAGTCTCAATTCACCTATAAATAAATGCTAAATCTGCTGAATAATAATCTGCTTAAATATTATTGGCGTCATTCATGATATTCTGATACCTTCCTGGTAAGAGACAGGAAATTGAGGCATCTTCAGTTTCAGACAAGCTAACTTGTTGTCCTCACTTCTTCTCAGTTCTAGATGTTCATCAATGTTCAACTTTTAAACCAGATATCTACCAAACTGAGCCTAGAAGTCTATGAACCATTTATTTAGCTGCATTTTCATCTAAAATGTTTACTGGGCCGCATCTGTAGAAATAGGATAGAAGTGAAAGGATCTTTTAAGACGAGATATAAAGTTGTTTTTCTGTCTGTTTCAGCCAAGCGTCCTCCTTCTCGTAAGTAAAGCCTCTTTCTATTCTAATCTATTTTTATCTCTAGCTCTGTGTTTTCTAGAAGTCTTTCTGTTTTATGGTGCTGGAGATGTTTTCAGGACATTTTCTGTACATTTTACATCAGTTTACAGCAGAACATTAATTCACCTGCTTGTTGACGTTACAGCTGTGGAGAACGCTCAGGCCCCAGAGGAAACCAAGTTTCTTCCAGAACCATGAAGAAACAGAACCAGGACAACACAAAGCTGTGAGTTGCTGAATGTTGAACAAAGATGTTTTTAATAAATATAAGACCTGAATGTAACATTTTATTTCCTGTAAAAGTTTGAGGCATGTTAGAAAAATAGAAAAAGGTTTGATAATTTTAAAAGGGACATTGATTATAAAGTTAATGTTTTTAAAAAGAGTGATAATTTTAGAAACATTTATAACAGTTTATCAGATAAATCAATGACAGAAATAAGGAATCTCTACTTTAGGAAGATGATTATTCAGTTTTACTCTTTGGAAAGAGGAAAATAGATTCTGCATATAACCCATTTATTATGTTTAGCAGCTGAATATTCTGACTTCGTTAAACATACATAAAAAAGGCAGTTAATAATGTTATTAATAGAACACCTTTATGGATCATAAGGAATAACTTAATATTCTAGAAGACAATTATGGGATTGATATGTAATTTATATTTCCAAAACAAAATCATGCAGAAGTGTAATTATAGAAAATGAGGCTGCAGATAAATGATGAAGCTCTCAGATCTTAACAGGTTGTTACATCTGGTTGAATAACAGGAAACATCCAACTAGAAATCTGTTGGTTGAAACAACTGAGAGGATTTTAAAACTTAATTAAACATTGAATTCCAGCACTTTGTTTTTAACTAAATCTTTGTCTGTCTCTGCAGGTTCATGGATAAAGTTTGCACTGAAACAAGAAACAGCTCCACTCTCTCTATTACTGGTGAAATGTAATTCATGTTAAATTTTAACAGACGTGAATCCAGTGATAAAATTGATGAATATTGTAAAAATGGAAGTTAAAACAATTGGAGATATTAGATACTGTTCCTGTTAGTGTAACGATAGTAAGTTTTGTTTGTGTTAAACTGTTCTGATCCAATCAACTACAGATACATTAATCTAGCTGTCAGATATTCATTATAACCACTGAGTTAAGTTTTTATCATGGTGATGATTTCATATCTGAATTTAATTTCTAGATGTGTTGCTGTTCACCTAATTCTTTCAAAAATATCTTGTTTTGGGTAAATTATATATTTTCTTTCATAGTCTTTCAGCTAAATATAGTTTATTTTGTCTGTCATTCATTTTTATTTTACTTCTGATTAAAACAGCTTTAAAATAGTTTTTTTTTTCTTTAATCTTTTCTATTTGATGTACCGGTAGACATGAAAAAGTTTGTGTAAGGATTTTTTTTTTGCTATTTTATAAACATGATCTGGGGCTTAAATAAGTTCTATTGTTGGGTTTAGTATATTGGTGTTCTGTAAATTTGGTTTGCATTTAAATAAATTTCCTCCAAATCCAGCATTTCTTTGTTTTTTTTATATTGTTAGACAAGGCTGAGGTTCTGACCCAATGAGTCTGACCTAAAGATACTTTTGTGGTTTTCTTGAACAGTAACTTACCCAACAAAGTGGAGTAAAATGTTTTTATTTGACCTTTTCCTGTATATTTTATTTGTTGACTTTTAGATGATTTTATATAGGTTAATAATTTTCGAAGCATCATTGTCAAACCCATATTTAATTTGCTGACCCACATACAGAAATCATTCAGGGAAACAGATTGAAAACATCAAGTGATTTATTTACACTATTTAAATGTGCAGTTATGTAAAGAATTTGTGTTTATTTGTGAACCATTCCATTGTAGATTTGGCTTTATGAAGGTTGGCCAGGGCAGCCTTAAAGCTGGCTGCATGGACAAGATTGTCATCCAGGTAGACAACACAGCATCTTCGTGGGACATGGGCCTGCACCTTCACCATCAGGCGTTCGAAGGAAACTGGGGCATTGCAGAGGCCAATAGGCATTACTTTAAATTGCTACAGTCCTTGGCCGAGGGTGAATGCAGTCTTGGGGCGGGCTTCTAGTTCCACTTGCCAGAGTCTGCTCAGGAGATCAAGGGAACTAAACCAGGTGGACCCAGCAATAAAGTCAAGAGTATGATCAGACCACCAGTCTGTCTTTATTTCCCACCAGTGCTGCCCAGGGGCTGTTTGAAGACTCTATGATGTCAGCCTCTAGCATCTCTTTGATCTTCTTTTCTGTCGCAGTCCGCCTTGAAAAAAGCAGATGACGGGGCTGCAGACGGATGGGTCTTGTCTCACTGGTGTCAGTGTTGTGCTGGACTAGATTGGTGTGGGAACACTCCTCATGTTTGGCAGCAAAAATGTCAATGTAGACCTCCAGCAGGTCTCGTAACTGTTCGTGTTGGTGGCGCACTTGGTGTCTACCAATTGTGTTGGTGGTGGAATTGGATGGTTTTGTGACCCAGCAAGAGTGTGACTGTAGTAACATCTAAACATCTATTATGCCCCCCTATGTTGTCAGCAGGTCCAGTCTAATAATGTAGGGGTCTTGGATGTCTGCCTGCCAGAACAGGTGTTTGCTGTTCTGACCGTCCACCTCTACGTTAAGGACCTGCCAGCCTTTCATCCTGGAGCGCTCACCTGTGGCTGTAGTGATGTATCTCTTGGTTAGGGCCCATCCTCGGGGCCTTGGGGTTCTTGTGCCAGGCAGCGTGCTTGGTGAAACCAAGGAGAGAGTGGAGCCAGTATCCATCAGGGCACGAAAGGAAATGCCATTGAGCCTAATGTCTTTGTATAACCCATGTGGTCTGCCTAGCCGGCCCCATTGCAATGCATTCTCTGTTACAGGGGTGTGAACTCAGTGTGCAAAGGATGCAGAGGGTCATTGAGAACTGATGCTGCCCTCTTAGTCACTCTTGTTCTGAAGACCAGATTAAATCAGCACCAACAATCTTAGTACAGACCCTAACTATGCCTAATAACCTCTTTTTCATCATTAATTTGTCACAAAAAGGTAGTTTTAAGATCTTATTAAGCTCAAAAGTAGACCTCAAAACTTCATCTGTGCAGTCAGTTCGTCAAGAATGAGACTATTTTTAATGTTTTTTCTGACTTTTCAGAGCAGTCGAGTTCCGTTTACAAGCGGTTCTGGCTGCTAAACTAAGCTAAGCTAACCGGGTAGTTGGACTAGGACTTCCCCACTAACCACTGCCTGATATTGGCTCTCGACTCTGGGATTTCCCACTGCTTGTTATCTGTTTGTGGCTGCTGAAAGGGAATATACAGCGTTTTGTAGGCATGTGGTGAATAACTGCAAGTACCAGAAAACTGAGTATTTTTTGCTGGAAATTTTTCACATTTAAAGTTAATATAGGCATCAATTATAAACTGTTTCGCTACACTTCAGTAAGAAAATATTTTTATGGAGTATGGATTATCAGAGCACTTAAAATTTTCCTTGTACATAAAAAATACATATTTCACCAAGATCCTCACAACTTCCCCGTACGTCATTAGGTTGATTTAAATAAATGGTACGTGGCCTTTCTGAGCAATGGAAAAATAATGTACAGAATTCCCTGGGATTCCTTTTACCCGGGTCAAACACATCCTTGGGCTTTTCCACTCTATGGGGCTCCCTCCTCTGGATCATTTAGGCCACCCATCAAATGTGGGTCCTATTTCCTCCCCGTCACACCTCCTGGCGGTGGCTGGGGTCTCTGCCCGCTGGTGTATTGGTGGTTCTCTATGTCCGTGGCTGTCTGCTTTGGTATGTGCCAAGGCTGGATTTCCTCTGGTGTAGCCAGCTGCCGGCAGGCCCTGTGAGCTCGTCGCTGGAGCTCCCTGGGGCTTCTGCACTGTAGATGCTGGTTGGTTCCACTGGATTTCTCCTCTGCTCCTCTCTGGGGGGGTTGCGGTAGGTCAGGTGGTGGTTCTTCCATTGGGTTCCCGTGCTCAGGGGGGCCCTTGGGTGTCTGTCTCAGGTCCTGGGGGGCAGGCCTGTGTCTCCTCACACTCATTATTAAATATTCTTATGGAGAAACCTTGTATACACCAGCACACTCACACTAACACCACAGGTGGTTGGATTCAGGTGTTTATAAATAAACAGATGTTTTATATTGAGCTGTGATTGCCACTAAATACATCTTGCATTCATTAGTACCGTATACTTTTCAGTAACATTGTTATATATGCATTTCTGCAGGTATAGAAGCAGTCTTCAAGGGTGTTGTATTCTCTTTATCTTTCTTTCTCACCTCTATTATTTCTCCTTCTCTCCCTTTCTTGATTGTTTTACTTTTCATTTTTGTCTCCATGTCCATTGCATTTAAAATAACCACAAAGCAGTTTCTAATAAAGTATTTTTTTATATATATATCAAGGGGAGTATTGTAGCATTAGCCGGTAATGCTCCTCTTGTGAAAGTAAATCTGTTGGGCTTTTTACTATTATGCTGATGATTTTCAGCTTTACTTATCTATAAATCCTGATGAGCCTAACCAGTTAAGATAGTCTACAAGCATGTCTTGAAGATATAAAAACTTGGATGACTTTAAATTTTCAACAGAAGTTGTCGTCTTTGGATCCGAATCTTTGAAGAAGAAACTGCTTAGTCAATCAATGTGGACGGTATTAAATTGATCTCTGGTAATAAAGTAAAAAAAAAACTTGATGTTATCTTTAACTAGGACATGTCATTTAAATCCCATATTAAAACAGTTTCTAGGATTTCCCTCTTTCACCTTTGGAATATTGCCAAAAAATATCCTGTCCAGGAGTGATGCTGATAAACTAGTCCATACATTTGTTTCTTCAAGGCTGGACTATTGTAATTCTTTACTATCAGGATGTACACAAAATACAGTTAAAAGCCTTCAGCTGATTCAAAATGCTGCAACGAGAATAGAATTGATAATTCTCCTCCTCACATATAAAGCCCTTAATGATTTAGCTCCATCATACATCAGAGATCTGATTGGTCCATATTTTCCTAACAGAGCACTTCATTCTCAGACTGCAGGTTTACTGGTGGTTCCTAGAGTCTCTAGAAGTAAAATGGGAGGCAGATCCTTTAGTTATCAGGCTCCTCTGCTGTGGAACCAACTCCCAGTTTTAGTCCATGAGGCAGACACCTTGTCTACAACTTAATGCTCACCTTCTACAGGTGATTTACACTTGGCCTTTTCTTTCAGTGTTTAACTCTGTCACTCCAAGACATGGCTACTGGCTAAGCTTCAACTGTGACTAACTGTATGTGACCTCTTTCATCCTCTAGAGTTGAAAACTGGCTCCGAGTACATCTGCTTAGCTGTCTTTCTCTCCTAGAAATAGACACCAAATCTTAATAATGTTATGTTGTAAGCATGAAATAGAAAAAGCCAACCAGTTAAATGATGATAGTCATATGGTTTTAAAATACAGGTAAATAATGCTAGTCTTTAAGTCCACCATGGGACCCCATTAATGCCAAACAGCTAGATTATATAATTAAACAGCACAGATATTTCAACCCTGAAATATTTTTCCCAATCATACATAATTGATGAACAAGGACATTCTAAAAGATTTGAAGAGTAGCGCATCACTTGCACTGGCATAAAGAAAATATTGGTAGACGACTTACTGCCTTGTTATTTTCATACACATAAGGAAACAGTGCTGTACAAAAAATAAAACTAGAAAACAGTAACAACAAAAATAAGTTAAGCTAAACAAGGGTGTTCATTTGAAAAAAGTAAATTAATTCATTTACTGACAGTAATATAGGTTATGTTGGGATGAGTGACTATGGAGACACAATTGTGTTAATGAATATAATAGAAATATTCTTTATTAGGGTTATTTCTGGAGTAGTTAGTCATCATAAGAAATGTTTATGATCCAAAAAATCAAGAATGTGGGATATTGTTAGTCCATTTTTGGAAGGGGATACAAATTGTGGCAGGCTCAGCATGATAGAGGCTGTTTCCCCCCAAAATTGTAGAAATTTGTTGGCTGACTTTGTGCATGATTAGGACAGAAAGACTTAAAAATAAAAACCACTAATCATAATGTAAGGATAGCAGCATAAAATAAAATATGAAACTTGATGTTAGAAGACATGGTGATGCTAGGATACTTCCAGGCAGTCTGCATGACTCTGCTCCAAAGACAAATGTCAAAAACACCATTAGAAAGATGAAAAAAGCTGGACAGCACTTATAAACTGGGCTGCAGTGTTTTAAATCTGTAAAACTTTTAACATTCAGTATTGAGAAGTCTAAATAATTTCAAACATGCCATTCTAATAAAATATATTTTTTTAAACTCCTTATACATTGTTATATTTTTTAAAGTCTCGTTTCTATATTTCTTGATTGAATCTAGATCTGCCAGATAAGAATAATTTTGTCTGTAACTTGTGTTTATTTCATCATATTCTGTATCTGTTTTATATGATGCGGTCTATCTATCAACAACAAAAATACAGGAACAGGCGGACAGCTGTGATGGACTCAGGAAGGTGGATGTTTGGTTTCAGCAGAGAGACAAGCGACAATTAAATAACACAAAGCAAATTATATTTTCATGAGACATCTGGAAATGAAGACAGAGCTGTTTACTTTTGCGTTATATTGAGTGATCAATCGAGTTTAAACAGACGTGATTATCCTCAGATTTAACCCACTAACTGAACCACAATGTAACGACAATCTTCTTTGACTTCGTTAACAAAAGTAAAACATCTTGATTTTTACGTCTAGTTGGTTGGAAATGAGGTTGACTGGATTCACTCTTCCTGCTGAATGCGCGCTCCTGACGCAGGCGATACAAATTCTGTCGGGAAACTCATGCCGGGTTTCCCTAATGGGTGGAAGTCAAACACAGATATAATTCAGTCAGATTATAACGGGTGATGCTTGGTTTATTGGCGGTCTATGCCCCACGCATTGTATAGAGGCACCTATTACTCTCCACCTGTAAACTGGACTCTTTATTTATTATTATTCCGTCTACATTAATGCAGCCCGCACCGTAGGCTGCATCCACACAATATATGTATCAACACGTGTGGCTCGGTTTTGAGATGTGTGCTGTAACTTTTATTGCCGCTTTGAGTTACCATGGCGACATAATTAGCCAAAAACCACACTCAACAGTTGCCATTTTGGGTCAGTTTGTTGGGCCGGGCCTCTGCTTTAACACAATGTATTTGTAATTGTTTTAGGTCACCAGGAGTCAGAGTTCTGAGTCCCTGTCTCATCTATTCTGAGTGACAGTTTGAGCAGGAATCCATGAGTGACACCACACTGTAAACCCAAAAAAGCAGAACTTAAAAAAAGTGAGGCAATCAGTTGCCACAATTTGTTTAAGTTCATAAATTAAAAAATATCATTAAATATATATTTTGAGTTCATGTTAAGCGTAAATTTAAATTACAATTAAATTAAAATTACTGATTAAGCCAACTCAAAAATGTTCAGTTTCTGCTACTTAGAATATTTATTCATCTTTCTCATTGCAATAACTCAAGAGAAATGAATAATTTCAAGCATAAAAACTCAGGATACTTATGTTTCATGAACTTATTAACATTTATTAGTTTTTTCAATCAATCGTTTTATTACCCATAACTCAAAAACATAGCCTGTTACAACTCAAAATCAGTTACCTCCAAACTTAAAATATGTGTGGCAACTGTTTGCCTTAAAAATAAGAAGTACTCTCGACTTAAAATAAAAAAAACTTCAAATTAAAAGTATATATATATATATATATATATATATATATATATATATATATATATATATATATATATATATATATATATATATATATATATATATATATATATTTTATTCAGATGTTTAGTAGAAACCTTTCCTGGCCAGTTTTTTAGCAAACAAATATCAGAAATAAAAAAACAAAACAAATAAAAACACAAATAAATAATATAACAATTAACAAGTCTACTTCTAGCCATTTTGTTTCAAGATGAACTATTAAGAAAATATCTTCATGTCACAAGCTTATAAACTGTTATACAACATTACTAAGGGGGCATCAGCAAGTCTTGGGTGGTGACCAAAAATTTGATTAGCCCACACCTGTCCCTTTTAGCACAAAATGAAACATAAACAATAACTTATAATAATAATATTAATAAAACAATGATAGTAGTAAAAAACAATAAAAAAGATCATTAAAGAAACAATTACAAAAGGCACACTTTTGGCCATCTGGTTGTAGACTTGCAGTGCAGCAATGTATAAACAAATTGCTTGTAAATTTTTCACAACTAAAATTTCAAAACTCTACATTAACATATAAGGCAGTTTGTAGCCTTCCTTTGGCTATCTGATACACATCTAACAACCTCAGGGTGCACTGTATAGTTTTAGAAAAGTAATTCAATTCATACTAGAAAAGTGACTACTTTACACAAGTAAAGCAGCCAGAAACTTTGAAGACAGTTGTTTATTTATTTATGAAAATGTATCAATGTGCTTTCTTTTATGAGAAAAATGTATCTCCCCAAATTATATAGTACACCTTTTAAAAACAAAACGCTATTGTGTATAAACACTTAACAACCCTGCAATTCAGTTTAACAATAAAAACATTTACATTAACAAGTAGAAAGACAGTGTATACTTTGTGCCATTTGGCTGAAAACCATTGTGGACTATCTTCTAACAGAGTGAGCCATCAGAACCCACCACTCCTTTTTGGATCTTGAGTTAGACATACAACATCAGGTCATTTTTAAGAGTCTGCAGCTTGGGTGACAGTTTAGAGTCATCAAGACCAAGCAAGATTTTCTGTGTGAACTCAAAAGTGTTTGTCAGTCCCTTGGGATAGCTGAGATGTAGTGTGTAGATTAGGCCGAACGTTACCACAAAGGCATCAGCAAGCCTGGGGAGATTGACAACCACATCACCCTCTAGGACAACAGAGACTCTCGCTGGGTGGTAGTGAACTGGGCTTGTGGCATCATCACTGACGGTTGTAAGGAGGACCACTGATGCATCCTCCAGGTCTGGCTCATCCATATCATCCTTCAAATTGAAAGGGAGATCATATACTTATCACATTTGCAGAAACTGGCTGTGGCGATTTTGATTACAGTTGGACGTCACATAAATAACAATAAATACACCAGTCTGAAAGACTCCTGTTCATAAAGCTGTGTTGTACTCTCATTGCTGAGAAAGTGAGATGACATTTATGTATTCCACAGGCTAATGACAGCCACTTCATTTTCTTTGCAGTTGATTTTTTTGATGCCGTAATGGGCTCAAAATTACACTTCACACTTAGAAACATCTTGCCAGAGGTTTGTAGTTGAAACACTGGTACATACAGGTCCTTCTCAAAATATTAGCATATTGTGATAAAGTTCATTATTTTCCATAATGTCATGATGAAAATTTAACATTCATATATTTTAGATTCATTGCACCCTAACTGAAATATTTCAGGTCTTTTATTGTCTTAATACAGATGATTTTGGCATACAGCTCATGAAAACCCAACATTCCTATCTCACAAAATTAGCATATCATTAAAAGGGTCTCTAAACGAGCTATGAACCTAATCATCTGAATCAACGAGTTAACTCTAAACACCTGCAAAAGATTCCTGAGGCCTTTAAAACTCCCAGCCTGGTTCATCACTCAAAACCCCAATCATGGGTAAGACTGCCGACCTGACTGCTGTCCAGAAGGCCACTATTGACACCCTCAAGCAAGAAGGTAAGACACAGAAAGAAATTTCTGAACGAATAGGCTGTTCCCAGAGTGCTGTATCAAGGCACCTCAGTGGGAAGTCTGTGGGAAGGAAAAAGTGTGGCAGAAAACGCTGCACAACGAGAAGAGGTGACCGGACACCTGAGGAAGATTGTGGAGAAGGGCCGATTCCAGACCTTGGGGGACCTGCGGAAGCAGTGGACTGAGTCTGGAGTAGAAACATCCAGAGCCACCGTGCACAGGCGTGTGCAGGAAATGGGCTACAGGTGCCGCATTCCCCAAGTCAAGCCACTTTTGAACCAGAAACAGCGGCAGAAGCGCCTGACCTGGGCTACAGAGAAGCAGCACTGGACTGTTGCTCAGTGGTCCAAAGTACTTTTTTCGGATGAAAGCAAATTCTGCATGTCATTCAGAAATCAAGGTGCCAGAGTCTGGAGGAAGACTGGGGAGAAGGAAATGCCAAAATGCCAGAAGTCCAGTGTCAAGTACCCACAGTCAGTGATGCTCTGGGGTGCCGTGTCAGCTGCTGGTGTTGGTCCACTGTGTTTTATCAAGGGCAGGGTCAATGCAGCTAGCTATCAGGAGATTTTGGAGCACTTTATGCTTCCATCTGCTGAAAAGCTTTATGGAGATGAAGATTTCATTTTTCAGCATGACCTGGCACCTGCTCACAGTGCCAAAACCACTGATAAATGGTTTACTGACCATGGTATCACTGTGCTCAATTGGCCTGCCAACTCTCCTGACCTGAACCCCATAGAGAATCTGTGGGATATTGTGAAGAGAACGTTGAGAGACTCAAGACCCAACACTCTGGATGAGCTAAAGGCCGCTATCGAAGCATCCTGGGCCTCCATAAGACCTCAGCAGTGCCACAGGCTGATTGCCTCCATGCCACGCCGCATTGAAGCAGTCATTTCTGCCAAAGGATTCCCGACCAAGTATTGAGTGCATAACTGTACATGATTATTTGAAGGTTGATGTTTTTTGTATTAAAAACACTTTTCTTTTATTGGTCGGATGAAATATGCTAATTTTGTGAGATAGGAATTTTGGGTTTTCATGAGCTGTATGCCAAAATCATCCGTATTAAGACAATAAAAGACCCGAAATATTTCAGTTAGTGTGCAATGAATCTAAAATATATGAATGTTAAATTTTCATCATGACATTATGGAAAATAATGAACTTTATCACAATATGCTAATATTTTGAGAAGGACCTGTATACAGAAATTCCAGTGTGTTGAAAATGAAAAGAAAATATGAACTGGTTAATTTACAGTACAATAGGCCTGATACCTCTTTACTCTGACTTACCACACATGTTCTGAAAAATCCAGAGACTTCCTCACGTCGATACACAGGAAGGGCATGGAGAACAGTGGTACGCCATTTGTGGACATCGTGTAATTCCTAAGAGGATTAAAATAGTGACAAGTTTACTAATCAAACCCAATGCCAAACATTCCCAACTAATTATTAGTGACTTAATTACCAATATTTGCACATAAATCCACTAATAACCTGCTGAATGGTGCAATTGTGGAATTCAAAAGTTTATATGAAGCATCAAACTCCCAACATTAAACTAAGACTCTACCTGTGAAATGTACAATCACCTGTGTATCATGGACTTTGAAATGTCTGCCAAAGCTTCTGCAGTCTTTCAGTTTTGGAAGCTTTCTGTCTAAATAATGTCATCAGACGAGGAGTGTGGCGATCAAGCTCAGTATAGAAAGTGTTCGGTAGGTTCTGGTTAGTTATCCGTTGGAATTCTGCATATACCTGCATAGAGGAAAGGACAGTAACAGCAATTATTTATTTCACGATGAATGAAATTAGGCAACACTACGCACAATGTGGCATAAAGTAACAAAAATAAAAACAGAAAAAGTAACAAAGTAATCTACAAAATGTATTTATTTATTACATTTTTTTTAGCATGGATAAAAAAAGGTTGAAGAGGTGACCAATATTACGTCAGACTGCATATGAAGAGCAGGCCAGAGGTCCATTAGCTCCTTCACCGGTGGGCAGGACATCACAATAGTCTGTCGTCGTAAGGCAAACGTATTTTGCATCATCTTACTAATAAGGGGTAGGTTTCTTTCAGTCTTCTTTACTTCCTCAACAATAGCCTGCCTCAAAAGGTCAAGACTTGAGGGATCCTCTCCTTGAGGAAAGTCAGGCAGAAAGTTGACCTCTGCACGCTTAGGCCTTTTGATGTTTGAGTGTGAAGGTTCATTCTCAGGTTTTTTCTGGTTTCGTTTCCCAGCATTTACAGCAACCTCCTGACATCCAGCCCTTCTCATCTTGGTCCTGTAATTGCCCATTTTAAACTTGATGCTGTTCTTCCAGTCATTCCATCCATTGTCAGATCCAGCGTCTTTTAAACAGGGGTGTTTTCTCACAAGAGCTTCAGCCACCATTGCTATCTCTTTATCACTGGGGTAAGCCTTAAAACTATATACGGTAGATGCTAGTTTGTCTAAAATATCGTGCTTTTGGTCCCTTGACAATTGAAGAGGTCTTTCATTTTTTTCAAATTCAGCATTCCCATCTTTAAGTGTCAGCTCAACGTGAAATCCAAATGTTGGAATTTGAAAGGGACCTGGAGGCCATCTGCTCAGACGTTCTCAGTCTGGGGATTCTCTGGGGACGTTCTGGGGGTGACACATCTGAAAGCGTATCAGTTGATGAAAGAGAACTGGAATCCTGTTTTAGTGAAATATGAACACAGGCTTTCTGTGGTAGCTCCTCGATGTCAACAAGGCAAGTGAGTTTTCATCAAAGTCTGGATCCTCGTATAGAAAACTGAAGTCACAATCTAATTCCAATTGTTCTTTTAAAATCTCAATCAGTGCATCAACAGAGGCTGGACGGGAGCTGAGTTTTAATTTTCTAACACGGTCTGCCTCGATGACACGAAGGATCATCTTTTGTGGGTCTTCAGCTACTATCACTTTAATAAATGAAGAGATTTGGAGGTTAAAAACACATCAGCACATAGACATTATAGAGCATTTATAAGGCTTTCTAAATGTTTAACAGCATTATGACAACCTCCAACGTGTCCGGCATTCATAATGCTTTATATCTCCATGCCAAAGTGAAAGTGTTTGAAAGAAAAACTACAACTACCATACCATCGGCCAGTTTTTTTTTTGGTGCTTTAAATGCATTATAGACATGTTCTTTAGAATGTCACCAAAGACTGCAATTCCAAAATGCAGGTCATGTATGTTGATTAGGGCTGTCCCAATGATTATATTTAGAAAATCGATTATTCGCAGGCATAATTAATATATGCCAAAACAAACACTGCATGTCTCCAAAACTTATCAGGCAGGCGTCCAGAATGCCAAGTAGCCTACTCATTTCAATGTAGCAATTGCAGATAAGAACCGGTGTCAAAAAAAACAACAAAACTTCAAAGCTTTGATTTTTATAAGAGAGCACATTTTCCGATAAACGGCCAATTAATAATTTATGACAAATTACTTACCATAGAATGGTCTTAATTTTGTCTCACTTGTATGTACCTCTTGGAAGTCAACAGCAACAACCCATCAATCTTGTATGCAGAGAGTGGGATTGTATCATTGAGGTCAGATTGCAGGTGGATAGACAAGCTTCCTTGTGTGGCTAAGAGCTCATACCATCGAAGATGCTCTACATACCAGGAGTCATAATCACAACGGAGAAAAGAAACATTGTGATTCACAAGGTAGATCTGTGTTAGTATAGTCTGTGCCATCAATGGTCAAAATATTATTTTACAGAACACCTGTCATGAAGTTCAAACCTCCACCAGAACGATCAAAAACTGCAGTCACATTCCTCATACTAAAACTATACAACAATACACACCAACAGATTAAAACAAAGTAGATGTGCAAGATGCCTGTTAGACTATTCAAAGAATTTTATTACACAAATAAGTCAAAGTTACGTAAAGTTGGGCAGGTAGCATCCATAAATTCTTATCATAGCAATAACTAAACAAACAAAATCTGTATTTCTTTTTTTTAACCAGCTAATTTAATTTGCAGAGAGTAGCTTTCAGTTAGCCTAAGACACAAGGCGTGGAGTTAGCTTCTGCTTTCACTCACAACACTGACACAGCTCCAACAGATTTCGAGTTTTTATTGAGCAGTACATGATACCTAACTATTCACCGCTACTTGGGATCAGTCAGTTTTCTTTACAAATACATTAGCCTAGCCGTGTAGCCTATACAGCTAGCTGGCAGAACGACTTTGCATGCTAGCTTGCTAACCTAACGGTTAACCGTTTTACATTGTCAACGTGACTCACTTTGTCCGTCTTAAAAACACATTATATCTCCAGAAACAAACATTCAAGCAAGTTTTATGTTGACTACTTACATTTACAACTGATACAATGCAGCGCAGAGCTGAGCTGAGTGTTACGCTCCGGTCTACGTCTCCCGCTCTTTTCCTCGGCTCCAGTCTTTCTGCCTGAAGGGGAAGTGCACGCAAATACTACAAAATAAAATATGTGAGCGGTTCAGGTGGAAGCGATTTATTATTTTTAATTTAAATGTAATTTATTAACTAGCCAACATTGTAACATGCAAACTATTAACAATGACTTTTTTATTATAAACGTGTATATACACGTGTGTGTGCCTTGTATGTGTGTGAGTGCGCGTGTGATATTTTACATATACAAATATATCTGATGCAATTAATCTATTCTTAATTCGTCCTTGATTGGATTTATTTATTTGTTCTTTCAAAATAAGATACAAATTCATGTTTGATCTATAAAGTTTTAAGTAACTTGAGTCAATAATTTTAAGTAACATAAAAATGCTTGTGTTCATATTATTCAAATATTGCAAGTTAAATAAACTCAAAAAGAAGGAAATTGCTACTGGCACTCAACATTTTTAAGTAAGTAAAAAATTATTTCTAATACCATGTATGGTTTTCGTACAGCGCCTTGTTGTTTGAATCCCTTTCAGGACACTAAGGTATAACAGAGCTCCACAGTTTCAGTCATAAAGACTTTCAAAATAAGTCTTGAAGAGTTACACTACGGTGGCCCAGAGAGGACAGCCGCCTGGAAATGTTTAGCAGCTGAGCCGAGCGCACACCTCCCTGGCGATTTATGTAGGCTGCTGCCACTCTGTTGTCTGTGTGGATCAGAACATGCTGATCCCGCAGCAGAGGAGCAAAATGCTGTGTCACCTTCCACACTGTGAGAAGCTCCAGCACGTTTATGTGGAGAGACATGTGGTCTGGCCACTGTGCTCCCACCGCCTGAGACTGACACGTTCCTCCCCATCCCGACAGAGATGCGTCTGTGAACAATGAGACGTGTGACGCTGGTCTGCTGAGGAGAACTCCCTCTGACAGGATGTGGGGATTTCCCCAGTGGGCCAGGTCGGGTCCCACTGAAGGGGGGACTGAGATCATCCGCCTCTTCTGACGTACAGGATCTATGCACAGGCGGATGAACCATCTCTGAAGACGTCTCATATGAAGCAGACCCAGCAGAACAACCACGTGAGCTGCTGACATCATTCCCAGTAATCGCATAAGTGACAGACCTGTCACTACGCTGTGGGGTTTGACATGGAGGAGAAGCGCTGACAGCGCATCTGTTCTCCATTGTGGCTGAGTTTAACTCCACCTCCAGATAAGCGATCATCCGGGATGGGAAAACAGAACTTTTTTGCCAGTTTATTGAAAACCAGAACTGTCAGATGTGCGGCCAGCTTCTTTGTCTGTACCGCTGCTTCCTCTCTGGACCGAGCCAGCAAAAGCAGGTCGTCCAGATAAAAGAGGATTCTCATCCCTGCCGAGCGCAGTGGCTGCATCGCCGTCTCCACACATCTGGAGAAAGTGCGTGGGGCGAGAGAGTAACCGAACGGCAGGCGGTTGTATTGATATGAGATCCCCTGATAAGTTAAACGCAGATATTTGCAGTGTTTCGGGATGATGGGGATGTGAAAATAAGCATCCTTCAGATCTATGGAGGTGAACCAGTCATTCTGGTGAACGTTCTCCATCACCTGTCTGACTGTCAGCATGTGGAAACATCTCTCCATGATCGCTTTGTTGAACAGGGACAGATCGAGAATCGGTCTCATTCCTCCTGTTTTCTTGGGAACCAGAAAATATCGAGAATAAAACCCCGTGTTTTCCTCTCCGCGAGGAACCCTGGAAATGACGTTTTTTATCAGGAGTTCCTGCAGTTCTGACATGAGAACGGAGCTCTGCTCCGGGGAGGACAGGACTGTCTCCAAAATCCCTCTGAATGGTGGGGGCGGAGACAGGAACTGCAGCGTATAACCTCTGCTGATCAGTCTGTCCTTCCACCTGTCCAGGTAACATATGCGCCGCCACTCTGAGTGATGCTCCGAGAACGGGCGCGCATTTATCTGTGGTGCCGTGGTGCTCATGGATACGAGCCAGGCTAGAGCCCCTACCGCCGTTACCCGACTCGGATTCTGATCGGAGGGAACCCATGGGGGGCTCGGATCAAAAGGGCTGTAAACCAGCCTCACCAGGGGGATATTCACCCAGGCTCGCAGCTCGGTGTTGAGCGGGGGCATCACTGGTGAACCGCTTCGTGAGGAGCTGCTGTTGTTCATCCTCTGTGATCTCACCCACTGACAGCTGAGGAGGACAGGAGGGAGAAGACAGTGAGCGTGGCTCTACCGAAGCAGCATAGGATGCTCTCGTGGAGTCATGCTTTGAAACTGTGAGATCGTGGGGCCTCTTAAACGGCCGTTTAAAAGGGGCCGTCTCATTAGGAGTGGAGGATGTGTGTGAAGAAAGCACAGAGAGATTGTACGATCTGGCTGTGCCGGAATAAAACGGAAACTTGCTCTTAGAGAAAATTCTGTTTTATTTCAAAACAATCAGTAGTTTTACAACACCCCCCCCCCACCCCCCCCCCCCCCCCCCCACCCCCCCTCCCGCGTTGCTGCTGCGGCTGAGTAGAAGGTGTGGTGGGCAAAGGACATCGGGGAGCCGCGACAGCGGCCGGTGGTATGGGAGGAACGGATGCCGGAGACACTAAGAGACCCATGTCTCTTGACTCGCTCATGTTCCTCTTGAGAGGTCTGCATCTGGCCCAGCACAGACTGGAAATGAGGACCGAACAGCCCATTCGGACTGATCGGTCCCTCCAGTAACTCCCTCTTAAAATCCTCAGGGATGGAGGAGGAGAGCCGAAACCACATCTGTCGCTGCAGAAAGATCTGCCAGGCAGCGATGCGGGAGGAGCACACAGCCGACGCCGCACAGAGGTTGAGGATGGTGTCTGCGAGATTGCAGAATTCCTCCACATCCTCCGGAGGCAGCTCCATCTCCCGAGCCTTCTTGGAGATGGCGTAGGCCAGGAAGGCGGTGTTGTTGGTCGCCGCAGCGACCTGAGCGGCACATTGGTGGGAGCAATCAGTCAGTCTGGTCGTGACGTGATCACTGGGGGAGGGGGGCACAGGCCGTCGTCCGACGCGCTGGGCTGACCTAAACCCAAAAACTGCCGACAGACTGGGCTCCAACATAGAAACTGGGGGAAAACCTTGATCGTCAGGGACTCCACCCTCCTGATGGATGTGAAGGTGGAGACCTGGGCCTTTAGCTGAAGCGGCTCGGCCGCCGCTCCCGACAGGTAAGCAGTTACCACAGGGAAACGGGGCAAAACCGGATCTCGGCGAGTTAAATGAGTTGGGGCAAATTTTCCCGCCAGGTCATCAGTCGGATGCTGGGCTAAAGGCGCGGGAACAGGGACACCTTTAGCCTCAACTACTTTACCGATGTTGTCCGGCAGCGCGCTAACAAGTGCGCCCATCGCCGGAAGTGGGGTGGTCGCCGACATCTGGAGGCCCTGAGCCTGGACTGGTTTGGCACCTGCCTCTGCGTCCTCCGTCCGGAGGAAGGGAGTGGAGATATCAGTTGCTGTCTCTGGGGCGGAATCGTCCAATTCCCCCCCAGCATCAAAGATGTCCAATGCCTCATCCTGGGAGCATTGGTCCGCTACAGGGAATCCCCTTCTAGCGGGGAGAAAATGGCTAGCCGCCGTTGCTTCTCCTCCGGAGGAAGACGCCTGCATGAAGGGCAGGTGGACTGCAGGGTCAAGGCCAGGTTCGCATGATCGGAACCGAGGCAGTCCTAGCAGATAGCAAGCCGGTCGTAGCCCAATGTAGCCGGTATTACAAGCCGGGCAAAGGCGGATAGTGCCGACGCTAGCCATCGTTCTTGTAGTATCAGTGCTCTTAGCTGTTGCTGAAGAAATAATGGGAGCCGTTTGTCCGGTCTCACCGTAATTTAAACGGACCAGGGAGGGGCCCACACAGCAGGTGGGCGTGGACTAAAGTTTTCAGTGCTGCGCTGCGCGCGAAGGGATAAACCCACTAGAGATTGCCTTAAAGGGCGAAGCCTATACGAAATAGAACAGAACAAATAGCCAAAAACAGGATTTATCATTCATAATTTCAATCTAAGTATACCAAATCAGAGTCATTGTTTTATACTTGTCAGATGTAGAATATATGAGGTGTTCCTACTCAGTCTATAACAGAACTCCACAGTTTCAGCCATAAGGACTTTCCAAATAAAGTTTAGATTTCCTCTAAAAAAGTCTTGAAGAGTTACACTACGGTGGGCCAGAGGGGACAACAAAATCCAAATGCCGCAACACAACAACAAAAGCCACAAAGAAGTTATGCTACAACAAACTAAAATGGAAGCCAGTTGTTGGCACCGATACTGTACCACATCGTAGAAGAAGAAGGGTGAATGACTACGATTGGGGAAAATTTTAAGTGGAAAAGTAAGTAAAACTGATATTGTTTGATATTGTTATTATTTAGGTAATGTAGATAAGCGCTGTCATAAAGGAGAATGCATTTACTGTGCTGAGTTTAGGGGTTGCATGGGGATAATACGGTGCTCCACTGCGGTCCGACGTTAGCTCCTTCACCTTAAAGAAAGAGCTAACATATTACACAGTACATCACAAAGTATACTAAACCAGTCCTTAAAAAAACAACCATCCTGGACTTTCAAAATAAGACCTAAGAATACTCTAAAAAATAAAAGCTTACATTTTCATTTTCTATAGTTACTATCTACATTTAACGCTGATAAAATTATACACTGGCAATTTAGCATAGGAAGCAGATTCTGTATAACTAATGGAACTAACCCACACATGAAAGGACAAATGCTGGACTTTCAAAATAAGCCCTAAACTTGCTCTAGAAAATGAAAGCCTTCATATTTGACTCAACAGATCATTGCAGCAATGGGTTTAACACTCACTCTGGAACTCAACCGGTGTTTGAAATAGGACTTTGTTGGTATTTTAAAATAAGGCTTACTGAAACTTTCTAAATTAAAGCCTCCATCTTCCACAGTTACTATTTATTTTTTAATCTACCGGTAATAGCATACACAATGATTTTAGAAGACCAAGTATATTACATATTACTAATGGACCTAACCCAGAACCTTCTAAATAAGACCAAAACATACTCTACAAAATAAAATCGTTCTTACGCTTAGGATGCAATCTCACACTTATGCAACAGGTGAAGCAAAAACAGGTCTAGGTGGAAATCTTTGCCTTCTACCCTAGATCCTGATGCACACTGGGGGTACCTCAACCACAGAACCTTTGGCTCTGGTCTGAGAAGCCAAACTGTGTACCCCTCCTCCCGCCCACAAACTGCTGGAGATAGGCACCAGCTTCCCTGCGACCCACTATGGAAGAAGCGGTATAGAAAATGACTGACTGTTTTATTTGTGTATTCTGTTTTGTAGAACCACAAACACCCATACCTGGTACCTGAATCTGTTTATTAAAGAAACCGTATGCATCACCTGACCTAATCATTGACTTGCGGGGGGGTCATGCAGGCATTTAACCAGTACATGGACTGCGATCACCACCATAGTAAACTGGTCATTAATCTTAGAAATCACCTTTACAGTTAATGCATTCAGTTATGTTTAGAACCTTGTTTATCAAACACTGAATGAGCATCTATTTATGTTTATTTCGTAGTTTTCACGGTGCTGGAAAGTGTTCTGGAGATGCAAAGATTATCCTGGATAAATAAATATCTGGGCCCATCAGAGACTCTCTTCCATGATTTTTTGATGTCAAGGGCTTCTACATGTAGGCCAATGAAACTTAAAATGCTGGAGAGTGTTCTGGAAAATTTTAAATGCTCTTTTCTTGTCAATCTGAAATATAAATTTGTAAAAACAAAACAAAAGGCAAATGGTCTATGATAGTTTTTTTGTAATTCCTATTAATATTACAGCATCACAGGATCAAAGTCAGTCATTGGTTTTGATTTTAGTGTGCCACCCTAAGATTTGTAATGGCCCCATGTGAAAAATCTGTGGGGGCGCCACTGGTTGGAGTCTGCAAAAGACTTGAGACTGGGGCGGAGGTTCACCTTCCCTATGACCCTAAACATAAAGCTAGGGCTACAATGGAATGGTTTGAAACAAAACATATTCATGTGTTAGAATGGCCCAGTCAAAGTCCAGAGCTAAATCCAATCCAGAATCAGTGGCAAGATCTGAAAACTGCTGTTCACAAACAGTTTCCATCTAATCTGACTGAGCTTGAGCTGTTTTGCAAAGAAGAATGGGCAAAGATTTCAGTCACTAGATGTGCAAAGCTGGTAGAGACACAACATAAAAGACATGCAGCAAAAGGTGGTTCCACAAATTATTGACTCAGGGGGGCTGAATACTTTTGCACAATGCTCTTTTCAGGTTATTTGTAAAAAAAAAAAAATTTAGGAATAATCTTTATTAATATTATTAATAGCTGTTTTTCCCATTTATACCATAGTGATATAAAGCATAAGTTCTAATGTTTCCCTTTTGTTAGAATGGGATAAGAATGCTCATAGACATACAGTACAAGGATAAATGGCCCAAGGATTGTCATAAATGACCTGAGGCTGGGGCACTGGGTTTGATAGTGGAGCAACCGGTATAACTGGGCTGATTAGAATGCCACGGCACACTTAGATTAAGTATGGACACCCGCTACTACACAACCTACCAGATAGACACCACAATGGTGACACTTAGTCTGCTGATAATCACTGAGGGAGGGAACATCCATTGCATTGGAGTGCCAGATATAAAACTACATGTGACCGTCTATCAAGGCTCTTCGTCATCCTCAACAGATGGCAACGGTCTGAGACGGGAGCCTCAGCGCTGATCTCTGTAATCATTCCTCTGCCTAATTTAGATTAAAGGAGCTGAAAGTTAGAAACTGTTTGAGAGTCGTTCATTTAAGAGTCTTTAGATAGAGTCCTCTTCAGGTTGGAGGGGAGTTCCTGCTCCGAGTGGAGGAGTTTAAGTATCTCAGGGTCTTGTTCACGAGTGAGGGAAGAATGGAGCGGGAGATCGACAGACGGATTGGTGCGGCTGCCGCAGTAATGGGGGCGCTGTGTCGGTCCATTGTGGTGAAGAGAGAGCTGAGCCGAAAAGCGAAGCTCTCGATTTACCGGTCAGTCTACGTTCCTACCCTCACCTATGGCCATGAACTTTGGGTCATGAACGAAAGAACAAGATCCCGGATACAAGCGGCTGAAATGAGCTTCCTCCGTAGGGTGGCCGGGCACTCCCTTAGAGATAGGGTGAGGAGCTCGGCCATCCGGGAGGGGTTCGGAGTAGAGCCGCTGCTCCTCCACATTGAGAGGAGCCAGTTGAGGTGGCTCGGGCATCTATACCAGATGCCTCCTGGACGCCTTCCTCGGGAGGTGTTCTAGGCACGTCCCACCGGGAGGAGGCCCAGGGGACGACCCAGGACCTGCTAGAGGGACTATGTCTCTCAGCTGGCCTGGGAACGCCTTGGGTTCCCCCCGGAGGAGCTGGAGGAGGTGTCTGGGGAGAGGGACGTCTGGGCGTCTCTGCTGAGTCTGCTGCCCCCGCGACCCGGTCCCAGATAAAGCGGAAGACGACGAGTACGAGTAGATAGAGTGTGTGATTGCTTCTGGGGACCAAGGACTGGAGGAGATCCGAGACGTCTGACCGCCAACAGGGTGGGGTAGCTCGGACAAAGCAATACGGTTTAGTTGTCCATCTACACTACTACAACGTCTCTTAATTCAGCTAGACATGCTAGCTATATGCTGGTAGTTATATCCCTTTGCTGTGAAGCATAGCTGTAATGTGGTGCCTAGGAATCGGTTTCAGAACTGATTCTTGCTCTGTCTTTTCCATAATGTTTAATTTACCAAACTACTGTATAAAGATTAAAGGACCTTGAAACATTACAGGATAATATCAGAGCTCCAAGCACCACAACTATCAGAAACAGCGAAAGGGAATAAAAGACCTGAGGTATTGGTTGGATCTTGCCTATGGGCGTATCTAAACCTCCTTCTTGACGGTAGGAGCCTGAACTCAGTGTGCAAAGGATACAAAGGGTCATTGAGAACTGATGTTGCCCTCTTAGTCACTCTTGTTCTGAAGACCAGAGTAAGGTCTCTCAAATCAGCACCAACAATCTTAGTACAGACCCTAACTATACCTAATAATCTTTTTTTCATCATTAATTTGTCACAAAAGGTAGTTTTAAGATCTTTTTAAGGAAGAAAGTAGATCTCAAAACTTCATTTGTGCAGGGATTTAATCAAGAATGAGCCTATTTTTAAATGTTTTTTCTGTCTTTTAGGAGCGGTGGAGTTCTGTTTACAAGCGGTTCTGGCTGCTAAACTAAACTAAGCTAACCTGGCAGTTGGACTAGGACTTCCCCACTAACCACTGCCTGATATTGGCTCACAACTCTGGGATTTCCCACTGCTTGTTATCTGTTTGTGGCTCCTGAAAGTGAATATACAGCATTTGTAGGCATGTGGTGAATAATTGCAAGTACCAGAAAATAAAACTGAACTTCTTTTTCATGGAAATTTTCACATTTAAAGTTAATGTAGGCATCAATTATAAACTGTTTTGCCACACTTCAGTAAGAAAATATTTTAGTGGCGTACGGATTAATTATCAGAGCACTTTAAATTTTCCTTGTACATAAGAAATACATATTTGACTAAGATCCTCACAACTTCCCCATACGTCATTAGGTTGATTTAAATAAATGGTACATGGCCTTTCTGGGCAACGGAAAAAGAATGTACAGAATTCCCTGGGATTCCTTTTACCCGGGTAAAACAAATCCTTGGGCTTTTCCACCCTATGGGGCTCCCTCCCCTGGATCATTTAGGCCACCCATCAAATGTGGGGCCTATTTCCTCCCTGGCGGTGGCTGGTGTCTCTGCCCGCTGGTGTATTGGTGGTTCTCGATGTCCGGGGCTATCTGCTTTAGTATGTGCCAAGGCTGGATCTCCTCCGGTGTAGCCGGCTGTCGGCGGGGCCTGTGGGCTTATCGCTGCAGCTCCCTGGGGCTTCTGCACTGTAGCTGCTGGTTGGTTACCCTGGGTTTCTGCTCCTCTCTGGGGGAGAGAGGATCTTCCATTCTTATCTAAAATTCTTGAGAAAATAGTTGCTAATCAAATGTGTGAGCATTTACACAGCAATGACCTGTATGAAGAGTTCCAGTCAGGCTCCAGAGCTCATCATAGCACTGAAACAGCTCTGGTGAAAGTCACTAATGATATTCTTATGGCCTCAGATAATGGACTTGTGTCTGTTCTGGTTCTGTTAGATCTCAGTGCTGCATTTGATACAGTCAACCATAATATTCTCTTAGAAAGGCTGGAATATGCTGTAGGGATCAGGGGAACAGCGCTAGGCTGGTTTAAATCTTATCTGTCTGACAGATTCCAGTTTGTTCATGTAAATGATAAATCATCTTTAAACTCCAGGGTTAATTGTGGAGGTTCAGTACTTGGGCCAATTCTCTTTACTATATATATGCTTCCAAAAGGTCAAATTATCTGGCAGCATAGGATAAATGTTCACTGTTACGCTGATGATACTCAGCCTTACTTATCCATAAATCCTGATGAGCCCAACCAGTTAGATAGACTACAAGCATGCCTTGAAGACATAAAAACTTGGATGACTTTAAATGTTTTGCTTCTAAATTCAGACAAGACAGAAGTTGTCGTCTTTGGACCGGAGTCTTTAAAAAAGAAACTGCTTAGTCAATCACTTAACCTGGATGGCATTAAATTGACCTCCGATAATAAAGTAAAAACCTTGGTGTTACTTTTGACCAGGACATGTAATTTAAATCCCATATTAAACAGGTTTCTAGGATTTCCTTCTTTCACCTCCGGAACATTGCCAAAATTAGAAATATCCCATCCAGGAGTGACGCTGAAAAACTAGTCCATGCATTTTTTACTTCAAGGCTGGACTATTGTAATTCTTTACTATCAGGATGTCCACAAAATGCAGTTAAAAGCCTTCAGCTGATTCAGAATGCTGCAGCAAGAGTTCTGATGAAAATTAAAAAGGGAGATCATATTTCTCCTATTTAAGCTTCCCTTCATTAGCTCCTTGTTAAATCCAGAATCATAATGCTCACCTTCTACAGATGATCCACTTGGCGCTGTCTTTCAGTGTTTAACTGTGTCTCTCCTAGACATAGCTACTGGCTAAGCTTCAACTGTGAATAACTGTATGTGCTTTCTTTCATCCTCTTGACTTGTAAACTGACCCAGAGTTCATCTGCTTAGCTGTCTTACTTTCCTAGAAGACGCCACTAAATGAGCTACTACCATTTATGTTTTACTTTTCTTTCCCATTGAAAGTTCTACTGGATCAGTGCTTCTGTGTGTTCTCTTACACCCCCAGTCGGTTGTGGCAGACGGTTGTTCACACTGAGCCTGGTTCTGCTGGAGGTTTCTTCCTGTTAAAAGGGACTTTTTTCCTCTCCGCTGTCACTACATGCATGCTCAGTATGAGGGATTGCTGAAAAGTCAACGCTAGTGACTGTCCAGTCGCTACATGGTCATCCAGGAGGAGTGAATGCTACAAGTCATTGACTCAATGCAATCTGCTGGGTTTCCTTAGACAGAAAAACTTTTTAACCAATTTGAATAATACATTGAATTTGACTGCAGAGTTTGATAGTTAGAATTAATTGGAATGTATGTCCCTGACTTGAAATCTGTATGATTCAAATGCATTGACTTTGTAAAGTGCCTTAAGACAACATGTTGTGAATTGGCACTATGTAAACTGAATTGAACTGAAAAATGGAGAAGAGATTCACGACAATGTGAACAAAGGAGAAATATTTCCCTACAATAATGGAGCACTTCAGATGTTCAGACGACCGGACAAACTATCAATGTGTGCTTCAGCTTTCTAAAGTAAAATATCACCTAATCAACAAAATGGAGAAAGTCAGGACCAGCCTATGGTTGTTTCCAACAGAAGTGTTAAAATTGTAATCCTGAGAACAAATGTTTTCATAATCCTAAAACTATTTGATACACAGCAACCTGCCTCAGAAAGAAATACCTATAAAACCCATATA
Organism: Girardinichthys multiradiatus; assembly: GCF_021462225.1. Taxonomy (NCBI): domain Eukaryota; kingdom Metazoa; phylum Chordata; class Actinopteri; order Cyprinodontiformes; family Goodeidae; genus Girardinichthys; species Girardinichthys multiradiatus. The sequence goes on from NC_061806.1 coordinate 30,408,182, forward strand.
AAATTGTCTGACTTCACCACACAGTTTGGCTTCAGTGACTGCAATGCTAGCTTTCTGCTAAATTGTGATGAAATCGTCATATGAATTGACAAAAGTTAAACGGTGTTTGAGGGTTAAAACCCTATTTCCAAATCTTTGTCAAACATTTTCATAAGTGAAAGATTATTTTTTTCAAGAAGAAAATTTTATGCATATTTTACTGTAAATTACTTGTCTTAGACATATGAAAGCACACAGAAAGAGTTTTGATTTAGAATCGTGTTTATTTGTACCATCATTTAGGGATTTCACGAAATATTTTTACCTACCAATGTAAGATTGCAAAATGTTTAATTTGAGCAACACTGTTCCCATATTATCATTTTACAATATGGTTAGATAAATACTATTTATTTTAGTTGTATATCAAACACAGTGCTGAAGTTAAGATGGGCTCTAGGTGTTTAACTCAGAACATTCCCTCTTTGTAACGATGGATCAGCTGTGAGACGTCCTCTTTACACACTTTAATCCAACCGTCCTCCTGCATGTGGTACACTGCACAAACACATGAAAATTACAAATGAATACATAATACATGTAAACACAACTGCAAGAAGTTAGTAATTATTTTTAAGTACTTACAAACAACAACAAATAAAAATGTTAGTGTGGTCTACTGTTCTCATATTTCTGGCAGATGTGGAAATCCAATATAAACACCTCATATTCATGAAAATGATGATAATTACCATAAACATTTCTTAAAAATTAATCCTGATGAAGACAATGTTTGTGTAAATCCATTCAACAGTTGTCAATAAAATTACTGAATCAATAAATAAAAACACATAAAATAGAACCCAAATAATAACTTGAAACTCCTCCAGAATCGTTGACTAGTCCTGTAGGCCCCAAAAAAGACTGACTGAACTACTGAAAAAACATATTTTAAAGTGTTGAGGAAGAAACAACACAGAAAAAAAACAGGGAAACATTATCAGTACAGTTAAACCAAAGTGTGGAAATATACTCACTGTTTACGACTCCACCAGAGTAAGCATCTCTGTGAGTAGCATGAGCGATGCCCCGACAGCCGAGTTCATACGCCTCCTCGACCGTCATGTCTTCCCTGTAGCCGCTGTCCACCACTCCGTAGGCATAACCATTTCCACAACCAGTGGAGAACATCCGACCAGACAGACGAGTCCCATTGTCATCCACATAGTACAGACCAGGGCCCTGCAGAAGACACTTATTGACTGATCTGTATAACTTCGGTTTCTGTATGATGCAGTCATAATCTCTAATTCATTTTCAAACACAGGTTTAACATAAATTACACTGATTTTTAACATTTCAAATGCCATCAGCTGAGATGTTATAAGTTATTTTAATTTAAATGTTCTTGTATCAGAAATATGCCAAAGAACTGTATTTTAACACCTTCTGAAACCTCCGTATTGATATGAAGTTTATATGTTTTCTGAAATACAGCACTGTTACTTTGATTAATTTAACTGATTTTCAGTGGTCAGAGTTTGCTGTATTTTTTGGCATGTGTGGTCAATAGCAAGAGAGTTTAGTATTTACTGAGCGTAGAGCTTTTCTGTGGTTTTTATGCTACAACCATTCACTTCAATGTATTTTATTGGTATTTGTTGTGATAGACCATTACAATTCACAGAATCACTGTAAAGTGGAACAAAATTATACAACTTTTTTAAGAACTTACAAAAAAAAATCTAAAACGTGTGGCATGAATTTGTCTTAAGCCCCCTGAAGACAATACATTGTAGAAGAACTTTTAGCAGCAATTCCAGCAGCAAATCTTCTGCCATAAGACTCAAACAGCTCTGCAGACATAAATCTTTGCTTATTTTTCTTTGCAAAACAGCTCAAGCTCAGTCCAATTGGTTAAAAAAGGCCTGGGAACATACATTTTCAAGTATTGACTGGGCCATTTTAACACATGGATATGCTTTCATCTAATAATTCTATTGTAGCTCTGGCAGTGTGTTAAAGGCTGTTTTCCTGCTGGAAGGTGAACATCCATCTCATAGTGAGGGAACTTACGGCTCTTTTTGGACAACTGGCTCTTTTGGCTCTTCTGATTTTTTTATTTTTTTTTTTGTTGTTGCTTAAAATAATTTATCAACCATAAAAAAGTAAAGTTATACGCAAAATGAAGTACTAATGTAAAAAAAGTTTAAATTTTTTTCTATTTGTATATGTTTATTATATAAAATTGCCATTATTTAATCACACTACATTGTGGTACAAAAAATAAATTTGCGTTTGTGTTGTTTCTCCTTGTGGCTCTCTTTCTCTCTCGCCTCTTCCTCCCTACTGCTCTCTTGTTCGTCTGCTGTGTGTGAAACTGCCGCTGCTCCCCCCTCTGCTTAGCAGCGACAGAGATGACACGACACACTGGAGGCTCCCACATATGTCTCTTTTCCACTGGACCCACCTGGCCCCCTTTGCGAGCGTTTCCACTATGGTTTTACCGTACCCGGTACCTACTTTTTTGGTTACTGCTCCTGAGCAGGACCGACCGGGGATGAGTCGAGATTACATGTGATGTGAACAGGTTGATGTTCACTGATTGGCCATGGGACCAGGAGAAATGTAAAGGTTTTTATATAGACAGTCCAGGGAAAAGTTAATAAACTTCAAGAGCAACTACAATAATATTGACGAGCACAATGGCTGGAGCGGGTCAAACCAAAGTAAAATTTTACTATTAAAAAATCATAAACCATGCCTGAAGGCTGAAAGAAAAGAAACAGGACACCATGTCAGCTTTCTGAGATACACGCAGGTGGAGTGCGCTGTATTTAAAGTGGAACTAAACCTGCAGCATTGACAGGTGTATTCCCCTTCACTGTCCCATCCATCCATCCATCCATCCATCCATCCATCCATCCATCGTCTTCTGCTTATCTGTTGTCAGGTCGCGGGGGCAACAGCCTAAGCAGAGAGACCCAGACTTTCCTCTCCCCAGCCACTTGGGCCAGCTCGTCCAGGGGAATCCCATGGCCTTCCTCGGCCAGCCGAGAAACACAGTCCCTCCAGCGTGTCCTGGGTCTTCCTCTGGACCTACTCCTGGTGGGATGTGCCCGAAACACCTCACCAGGGAGGCATCCTAACCAGATGCCCGACCCACCTCAACTGGCTCCTCTCGACATGGAGAAGCAGCGGCTCTACTCTGAGTCCTTCCTGGATGACCAAGCTTCTCACCCAATCTCTAAGGGAGAGTCCAGACACCCTGCTGAGGAAACTAATTTTGGCCGCTTGTATCCGTGATCTCGTTCTTTTGGTCACAACCCAAAGCTCATGACCATAGATGAGGGTAGGAATCTAGATAGACCTGTAAATCAAGACCTTCGCTTTTTGACTCAGCTCTCTCTTCACCACGACACACCGGTACAGCGCCCGCATCTCTGCTGACGCAGCATCGATCCGTCTATTGATCTCCCGCTCCATTTTTCCCTCATTCATGAACAAGACCCAAAGATACTTGAACTCCTCTACTTGAGGCAGGACCTCTACCCCAACCCGGAGAAGGCACTCTATCCTTTTCTGGCTCAAGACCATGGCCTAGGACTTGGAGGCACTGATTCTCATCCCAGCCGCTTCACACTTAGCTGTGAACTAGTGGCGGATGCTAGTCTTTCAAAGAGGGGAAGCTCAATTTCAAGATTGCTGATTCGCTCATTTCGCTGTCAATAAAAAAGGGTTTCAGCCTCAGACAGATCATCCAATCATCATGCAGAAGGTGAGCGTCCAGGCCAGCCGAGGTCAGCCCACTGCCCCATAGACCCCCAGAGACGCTGAGTGTCCGATTGGCGAGACAAATCGCTCTTTGCTTCGCTATTGAACTCACTGTTTAAAGCCCTGTGAAGCTGCAGGAATGAGTGAGAGGAAAGCCGTGTCGTTACCAGTGATAAGAAGCTGATTCTGAACAAAAGTTGAGCACGTTGTAGCGTATATTTAGTCAATGACATGTACACACAACAGTATATATTTGATCACTTATTTTTTGACATTTTAGGGGAAGCTGAGCTTCCCTTGCAGTCTTAGAGCAATCGCCACTGCTGTGAACTGCTCCAGTGAGAGCTGTAGATCACGAGCTGAAGAAGCCAATAAGACCACATCATCCGCAAAAAGCAGACGCAATCCTAAGGACACCTTCTGTGTCCCTAGTGGTTTAATTGCCTTATATACCCACTTCTTTTCTTTTTGTTTTTCCAAGGCTACAAGGCAAATTAGCTCTTCCTCTTCATCTGATGATGCCATGGCGGAAAATGTGTGAAATGCAGTAGTATTTGTCACCAGAAATGTAGGAAATACAAAAACCTAAAAATCTTCAGCCCTGATTTAACCACAAACCCCGGATTTACACAGCATTCATCTCCGCTGCGCTGCGCTGCGCTGCGCTCCGCCCCACCCCACCCTTCGCCGACTGATTTACATTGAATGCGCTCGCTGCAACGCAAAGCCCAGAGCATGTGTAGGAAATGCGAGTTTGCGCGATAAAACCCAGTCTTCTTCCCTCCCTGTTGGATGGAGTAAGGGGGAGTCAGGTTTAGCCTAAACTGGCTCAGTTATGGTTGAGGTGCAAACACACCCTCCATTTCTGCTACCTGTATGACCCCTTCTCTTTTCCAATGGTTATGGTCAATCTGAAAGAGAGAGGTATCCCAATCATTGTGGTTTTTAGTATAACAATGACCATCAGTGGGACCCTTTGTGAGGTGCCTTGAGACGACATTGTTGTAAATAAGCGCCGTTTAACTAAATAATCTGAACTTAAACTATCTGTGTAGTTATGCTGCTATAGGCTTAGGCTGCTGGAGGACATAACGACCACTTTCACCCTCTTTGCTACATTCTCACACTACTCTCCAATTTTGCATTGTTTGCTGTTATTGCAGCTTTTAACTTTGTTCTCTCTTTTCTCTTCCTAGAAGCTACACCTGGCCTGGCTCTGTGTCTGCCTGTGACACCTTTCTGGAGAGGGGAATCGCCCGAGCTTCTGCTGGCAACAACTTAATGCTCACCCTCTACCGATGATCCACATAGCCCTGTCTTTTAGTGTTTAACCCTTTCTCTCTCCTAGACAATTGGAAATTGACTGAGCTTTTACTGTAACTAATTATATGTGCTCTCTTTCAGACTCTAACCTTGAAAACTGGCTCAGAGTTTATCTGTTCTTTCTTTCTAGATGAAACGACTAAAGGAGCTACATCCATTAACATTTACTTTTCCTTCCCATAGAAAGTACTTCTGGATCAGTGCTTCTGTGTTCTCTTTGTGTCTCTGCTCTGTTCTCTCAAACCCCCAGTCGGTCGTGGCAGATTGCCGCTCACACTGAGCCTGGTTCTGCTGGAGGTTTCTTCCTGTTAAAAGGGAGTTTTTCCTCTCCACTGTCGCTACATGCATGCTCAGTATGAGGGATTGCTGCAAAGTCAACGCCAGTGACTGTCCACTGTCTCTACATGCTCATCTGGGAGTAGGGAATGCTGCAAGTCACTGACTGGATGCAATTTGCTGGGTTTCCTTAGATAGAAAAACTTTTTATCCAATTTGACTAAAAAGCTAACTCTGACTGCACTGTTCAATTGTTAGGATTAATTGGAATGTATGTACCTGACTGTTGTGAAGTGCCTTGAGAGAACATGTGTTGTGAATTGGCGCTATATAAATAAAACTGAATTGAATTGAATTAATAAATGCAGAGGTCAGACCAAAACAATTCATTCTGTAAAAAGACGGAGGTGAAACAACAGTCAATACTGCTTCGAAGCAAAGGTTTCAGAATAAAATCCGTATGTTTATATTATGGGTGTAAATGATTAATTTAACAGCATATACGTGTATATTTTTTAATATAGCAAGGTCTTTAAGAAAATGTAGGATGATCTGTGATTGACTTTGGCTCAGGCATTCAGAAAAAATAGAATCAGGCCAAATTATGCCGGATGGCTGTGCGCATGCCGCCCTGCGAAGGCAGTGTAAATGCTGGACGGGCTGTTCGCCATGCAGGCTGTTCGCCGCGAGGTGCTGCGTTGGCTGGATTGCCGGGACTATTCAATTGTTTTGTTGTCAACCAAATATGTATCTGTCCAATGCTAAGAAGCAAGTGCTAGCACTAGCCCTGCTTAGGAGAAAAAGAGCAGCAAGGAAAAAGGGGCTGCGGGTGCACGAAACCCTCAGGTCACCAACTGAGTTGGTGACCTGAGGGTTTTAAGCACAGTGGTGGGACCGCTGCGTCATGTCTGAAAGGGCCTTTAGAAGGAAAGGGAGAGGGGTAGCATGGGAAAGGACGGCTCCTTCCCAAACACTCCCTTCGTTCAATTCAAAGAGCCAGCTCTCAGAGCAGATTCATTTGTGAACAACACATCACTACTATCTCAGCTCCAATCCTTTCTTCTAGGATTGTCCTCTGTTTAGCTCAATCGATCTTTCCACCAACTTTGACCAGCCGCCAGTTGCTGCTGAATAAAAGCATCCCCACAGCATGCTGCCACTCATGTTTCACTTTTGGGTGTGTATTCAGAGTGATTTGCAGCATTACCTTTTGGCCACAATAAAATTTTGCATCTAGGCTAAAAGTGTAACTCTGATCCCATCTGACCTCCTCCTTCTGTTTGCTATGTCCACCTTCCCATGTCTTGTGGTAAGTAGTAAATAAAACATTCTGGTTTTCTGAAAAGACATTTAGAGAGTCAAAATCTAATAGTCATGCTGTTAACAAAGTCTTAAGTCTACTTGTGCCATAAATCGTTGCACCTCTTCCAGAGTTACCCTGACATATCTAATTAATGCTGTACTTGCCTGTACATTTAGGTGGATAGTTAACAGTTCAATCATACTTTTTTCATTTTCAGATTATTGACTGGACATGGTTCTGTGAGATTTTTAAAGTGACGGATACTGTTTTATAACCTAACACTGCTTTAAATCATTACTTCATGAGAGGATTATATTCCACTCACTTAACAGATATGCATTATTTTGTGTTGGTCTATCACTTGGTATCTCATTAAAATACACTGAAATTTGTAGCCGCAATGAGGTCATAACCAAATTCAAGGGGTATTAAGAAGGCTGTGGGCTTTCTGATGGCTTTTAAATGTTGTTTTGCTGCTGGATTTCTATTTTTTATTCAATTCCTGGAAACGTATTTAAGCCCGTTATCCATATAACTATACTACTATATTTCTGTTTAAGGAATAAAGGGCAACAGCACCTAAAGGCTTATTTTTACACTTTATTTACTGGAGTTATACATTTGTTCACAACATTTCTTAAGTCTATAAATTTATCTTCATTTCATGGTGTCCTTTTGGTGTCCCTATAAAAATATGTTTACAGTTAGAAAGAATGTTTAAAATCTCACCACATTGTACCTTTAAACATAAATGTTTTTTAAAATCAAACGACAAAACAGAAAGCCATAATAAGGAATCTAAGGTTGAAAAAAACAACACAGTTTTTGTTTATTGTAAATGTGAAAGTCTGACATTGAAGCTCTGATGAGTATGAAAGCTATGAACACCAAAGCTCACCTCTCTGTCCCATCCACAGACCATGCTCCCCACAGAAAGACCCATGCCTTTGTAACCCAGCATCATGTTACATAAAAGCTTAGAAGCAGCAGCTACGGAGATCCGGTGGTTGTTCCTCAGTCTGTACAGCCTGCAGGAAATCAGAAAAGAAAATATGGTTGGTAATCAAAAATCTAATAAATTGACAAATGAGCCATGTTAAACACGGTTAAAGGTTTCACATCAAAACCAGTGTTGAAAATGGTTTCTGTTCAATATTGTTGTTTAGGCCCCAGTCATTTCAGTTAATTCCTTTATTTATAGCTTCTTATTTATTTTCAATGTTTCTACATTTAGATAACTCTCTTATGTTAAATTTAGTCTTGTAATTCTTTTGTGTGTGTTTTCGTTCACTGTTGCTGTTTCTATGCTCAGGGGCTGCATCCTTTTAAGGCCCCATTTGTAGGCCAATTATGTCGCGAGGCGACGAGGTTGTCCAAATTCAAAGACTCCTCCAAATGTGGCCGACAAATGGACAAAAGGATGGGGTTTGGTGTATTTTTCGTGGCCAACCCTATCCCATGATTCATTACGGGTCAAAGTGGCTTGATCAGATGGAAATAGCAATGGCGGGGTAGAGAGAAAAGCTGTGAATAAAGTTGGACAAACTGCACTTACTATGAAACATAATACATTTTACAATGTTTTTAGGCGATAATGTTGCTGTCTAAAACTGTAATAATTGCTTGGTTCATCAAGATATTGCTTAATTGCAAAAGTGCTCTGAAGTGTTCAGAGATGTCTGCTCCCGCTGCGTTAGCAGCCTGCTCGTCTCGCCAGCTGTAGGCTGACTAGGAGTCGAGGCTCGCTATACCGGGGAGGATGCCTGACTCCTGGCACATGATTTTAAACTCCCGCTGGGTTTCCCTAATGGCTGGAAGTCAAACACAGATATAATTCAGTCAGACTATATCTAATGGGTAATGCTTGGTTTATTGGGGCCTGCCATAGCAATGGCATTCCATACATTGCATGGAGGCACCTATTACGCTCCACAACTGGACTCTTTATTTATTATTTTTCTTTCTACATTAATTCGGCTCGAACCATAAGCTGCACCCACACAATTATATATATTGAAACAGGTGACTCGGTTTCGAGATGTGTGCCGTAACTTTTATTGCCGCTTTGAGTTACCATGGCGACATAATTAGCCAAAATCCACGCTCTACACTCACCATTTTCGGACAGTTTTTAGGACTGGGCCTCTGCTTTAACACAATGTATTTGTGATTAGGTCACATGGTTTTCCATTAACCCTTCCTGATTGCCAGGAGTCAAAGAGTTCTGAATCCCTGTCTCATATATTTTGAGTGACAGTTTGGGCAGGAATCCATGAGTGACACCATTTATTTCCATCATATCACCCTCTCTTTTACTGTAAATGATTTAGAGCTATGAAAATCTCCGCGATCCGGGACTAGGGACAGGTGTCAACCACAGTTAAATTTCTTTTTAAAAACCGTGTGTGGTTTTTGTACAGCGCCCGATTGTTTGGATCCCTTTTGGGACTCTAAGGTATGCTGACTCAGGGGAAGACAATCAAGTGCACTTGTTCATTCACACACACACAGGGTATGGCCCAAGTCAGGGGCAGCATCCTACGAAGGCCGTATTTGTAGGCTGATTACGTCACAGCATGGCGACGAAGGCTGTCCCAATTCATGAATCATTCCGAGACTCCTTCAAATGCGGCAGACAAATGTGTCATCCTTTTGCCTGATTTGAAGGATCGGTTGTGAGTATCCTTCGCGGTCCATCACTTCCCATGATTCAATGTGGGTCGAAGCGTATTGGTCAAGCAGGGGCAGCCATGGCGGACCACAGTGGCAAGAGCTGTGATTAAATTGCGAAAAATTACACTTTCTATGACACAAATAAACTTCTACAATATTTTTAGTGCGGGAATATAACTGTGTAGACGTGAAATATCTGCTTGATTTATCAAGACATTGCTTAATTTCAAACGTGCTCCAACGTGTTCGGAGTTTTCCGCTCCCGCCGTAGAAACTGCCGGCTTGCCTCAGGCTAGACCGTTCCAATTCGCACCTGCTACCTTCCGGCCTCCGTGGTTTTAGCGGTCGACGAAGGACTCAGCCCACGTAGACCGGGTCCTTCGAAGGATCCAGCCCCTGAATTGGGACCTACTGTACCCACAGACACACTTGTGCTGCTAGAGGAGGGGCTTATCACCATAGCAACAGAACACTGCCTCTGCTGAGGAAGGAGAAGGCCAAAAACAGGATTTATCATTCATAATTTCAATCTAAGTGTACCAAGTGCCATTTAAATTCAGAGCCATTATCAAATACTTGTCAGATGTAGAATATATGAGGTGTTCCTAGTGTGTCTACAAAAGAGCTCCACAGTTTCAGTCATAAGGACTTTCAAAATAAAGTTTAGATTTACTCTAAAAAATAGAAGCCTCTTAGAGTTACACTACATCAAAATCCAAACGCCGTAACACAACAACAAAAGCCACAACGGAGGTTATGCTATAACACAAATGGAACCCAGTTGGTGGCAGCGGTACTGTACCACATCATAGAAGAAGAAGAAGAAGAAGAAGGAGAAGGACCACGATCAGGGGAAATTGTAAGTGGAAAAGTAAGCAAAACTGACATTGTTTTAAATTGATATTATTAAGTTAATATAGATATGCGCTGTCATAAAGGTGAATGTATTTACTGTGCTGAGTTTAGGGGTTACATGGCGATAATACAATGCTCCACTGTGGTCCGACGTTAGCGCTTTCATCTTAAAGAAAAAGCTAATTTATTACACAGTACATCACATAGAATGTTCGTTGTATATTACTAATGGAACTAAACCAGTCATTAAAAGACAACCATCCTGGACTTTCAAATTAAGACCTAAAAATACTCTACAAAATAAAAGCTTAGATTTTCTCTAGTTACTATCTACACTTAGGGCTGATAAAATAGTACACTGGCAATTTAGCATAGGAAGCAGATTCTGTATAACTAATGGAACTAACCCACACATGAAAGGACAAATGCTGGACTTTCAAAATAAGCCCTAAACTTGCTCTGGAAAATGAAAGCCTTCATATTTGACTCAACAGATCATGCAGCAATGGATTTAACACTAACTCTGGGACTCAACCAGTGTTTGAAATAAGACTTTGTTGGTATTTTAAAATAAGGCTTACTGAAACTTTCAAAATAAAAGCCTCCATCTTCCAAAGTTACTATTTATTTTTTAACCTGATAATAGCATACACAATTATTTTAGAAGATGAAGTATATTCCATATTACTAATGGACCTTATACAGGACCTTCTAAAATGGACCAAGACATACTCTACAAAATAAAAATTGTTCTTATGTGACAGGTGAAACAAGCACAGGTCTAGGTGAATATCTTTGCCTTCTACCCTCTATCCTGATGCACACTGGAACTACCTCAGCCACAGAACCTTTGGCTCTGGTCTGAAAAGCACCCACCAAAAGGCAGGCCCCATGAACATTTCTCCACAAATTTTCTAGTTTATTATTATTATGTTCTACAAATAAATTGATTCAAACTTTGTAATGAAAGGTAATATATTGATGTTTAAGTTGTTAAACGTTTTACTAATAAATTAAACGAATGGTGTTTGTCATTAATGCATTTTATTTACAGTAACAGTACACTGTTGGTCTTTCTACATGGTGCATGCGTAGGTTCTCTCCGGGTACTCCGGCTTCCTCCCATGGTCCAAAGACATGCCTATTAGGTTAACTGGTCTTTCTAAATTGCCATTAGGAGTGTGAATGAGTGTGTGTGTGGTTGTTTGTGTGTTGCCCTGCGATGGACTGGCGACCTGTCCAGGTTGTACCCCGCCTCCCGCCCATAGACTGCTGGAGATAGGCACCAGCTCCCCCACGACCCACTATGGAAGAAGCTGTATAGAAAATAACTGACTGACGTTTTAAATTTTAAAAGGCTAATTAATAAACAAGAATAAATTTAAAAGATAAAAAAAGAACATTTTAAATGAAACGGGATTATAAGCCATCAGGATTATGAAAAGGTGTAACTAAAAACCATGTGCAGTTATTTACTGTGGAGACAGTGGAGTTAACCTTCAGGCTCCATTTTTACTGCTTCACAGCTCTGTGCTTCACGCTGTCACGGTTGGTAGGCAACAGAAGTTAAGCTGAGCTAAGGGCAGGAACCGCTGGTGAAGGCTAAACCATCATTTCTGACTTTCTCAGTTTTCTTGGCCATCGAAAAACCCAACCCACGTAGGCCGGTCCTTCGAAGGATGCAGCCCCTGAATTTTGACACAACTATGTGTTTTCTTCCTTCACTTCACTTGCTTGGTATTGTCCAGCTGACAGCCTTGATTGTGCCTGGGACAACATAATCTGAGATTCCATCCCATGACATTCTGGAGCTGGAAGAAAATGTATTCCTATTTACCTTTTCAAGACATGATTGATACTAATTTTTCTCTCCCTTCATGTTCTCCCTTACCCCAATCTGCTCCAAATTTCGAATTTTTTAGTATACTTGTTTTGAAAAGTCTCTAGATGATCTTCCTGCTGAAGAAAGCTAAAAGGCAGAACATAGTAGGGCGTACTGTGAGCAGCGCGGACTCCGCGCAAACTGTTCATGGCTTCATTGTCGAGTGTACCAATTTTCTATAATTCTGGTGCCAAATTCTTTCGCTTTCCACACTTGCTGCCATAGTGTCTTCGGACGGGAAGGCAGAACTAATTTGCCATGTAGCTTTGGAAAAACAAAAAGAAAAGAAGGTGGTGTTAAAAGCCATTAAACCACAATAGGGATGAAGAAGAAAAATACACTTGACAGTGCGAGGCAGAGAGTGGCCGTGATGCTGCGCGTACTCGCAAAGGGTTACTTGGAGTAGCGTGTCACATATAAAACAAGTTTGATGCATAGACTTTTCTTGCCGAGCAGTTTATTTTGTGGCACCGCATATGCGTATGTAAAAATTTTACTTTGCGCTTACATGTCGAGGGGACATCCAAGTACGTGCGACCATGTTTTGCCCTTTACAATGACACAAAACCCAAAAATAAATAAAATATGAAATTGTTACATTATTAAATTGTTTTATGTAATACATATGTCTCTATATGTCTATATATCTTTTTGTATTTTTAATAAAGCAGCAAAGCAGCCCCAGACCATAACACTACCACCACCATTTTTGACTGCCAGTACAATGTTTTTTTCCTGAAACCCTGTGTTACGTTTTGCATTAGATGTAACAGGACACAGACATCCTAAAATAAATTCACTTCTGTCTCATCAGTCCACAAAATAGTTTCCCAAAGTCTTGGAGATCATCATGATGTTTTTTGGCAAGGGACGTTTGGTTCTTTTGGGTCAGCAGTGGTTCTATCCTAGGAACTGTCCCAACATTTTGCTCAGTCTCTTTTTTATTGCTGAGGCATAAACACTGACCTTAACTGAGGCAAATGAGGTGTAGATGCAGATGTTCAGGTCTTTAGATATTGTGGGTTCTTCTGTGGCAACCTAGATAAGTTGTTGATGTGCTTTTTAAACAATTTTGGTAAGCCAGGCCACTCCTGGGAAGGTTCACCACTGTGTTATCTCCATTTAAAGATAATGACTCTCACTATGGTCCAATGAAGTCCCAAAGCCTTGTTTGCTTAGCTAAGTAATCTTGTCCAGACTGATAGATATTAATAACTTTGTTTCTCATCTGTTATTATTATTTCTTTTGGATGTCTGCATCCTCAACAACACTGTATCTGCTGCTGATCACTTCCAGTTTCTAGGAGCCACCATTTCTCGAGACCTGAGCTGGTCCTCATACATAGACAATTTTCAGAAGAAGGCCCAGCAGAGACTGGACTTCCTGAGGCAACTTAAGAAGTACAACCTTCTACAAGAGCTGCTGGTCATCTTCTACTCTGCCATAATTTAGTCTGTCCTGTCTTCATCCATCTCAGTGTCCACAAAACAGGACAGGTCCAGACTGCAATGAACAATGAGGTCTACAGAGAGAATCATTGAAAGGGCTGAGCTTCCCTCCATCCAGGACTTGTACAGGCCTAAGGTCAGGAAAAGAGCAGTTAAAATCTGTCGACCCCACACACTCTGGACACAAACTGTTTAGACCTTTAACTTCAGGTGGCGCTACAGACCACCTGTCTGCTAAAACCAGCAGCCACAGAGACAGTTTCTTCCCCCAGGCTGTTTCTCTGATGAACATTTAACAGTCAGAGTTTTAGAACAACACCATGCATACTTGGACTGATCTCACATTATCTTCTCTTGTAAAGTCACATGTGTATATATTTAAAAAAAAATGTTCCCCCAATTATTTATAATGAAAATCTTCACTGAGAGCAAAGTCTGTGTTGGGACCCACAGCCATGAATTTCAACATTAAACTCTGGTACATACTTTTCTGGAACTTTCAAATAAATTGTATTTAACAGACTTTCAGCACAACTTCAGAAGGGGGAAGGGGGGTAACAGAGGACTTCCCATGATGCCACTGCCCACATAAAACCCCACCTTCCCACAAGTCTTTCTCTTCCACACCGGTGACCATCGGGATAGGAGGGGAACAAAGCGCGCTGATGTCTCTTTGCTGGCAAACAGACATAAACTCTTCAAACTGGATCCAAGAGTGTCATACGATCATCGATCATATGCACAAGATAAGTATGAGTGGAGCACTGTTTGTGTACCCGGTTATTTCATTCACGAACGGGGAAATTAAGGTGTAAGAGTTGCTTACCTTTTCTCTCCGAAGCCCCACAGAAGCAAAACTGTGTCGCAGAGAAACCCCCAGTAGAGAAGCTGTTTCTACAAGCCGAGTCTGAAGGAAGGGCAACGGCCCGCACCGCCATGTTTACGGTAATGAACAGCTGGTTGACGGACAGAACGAGCCGCCCAGCTACAGCTCCGGAGCTAACCCTTTTGTTCACAGAGCGAACGCACCTTCAACCCCCAAGGTTAGCTGAAAGCTAACTGCTTGTTGACTGTGGATGTTTCTCCAAGCTTCGCCCCTTGGACAATGTTTCCTCACCACGGTTCATGAGGTTAGGTGTTTTGGGCAGAGACAGATTTAGAATGAAATGATCTAAACGTTTTCATTTTATGAAGTTTGTGTGAAACTCGGCTATCTTAGTGCTAGCAGGCTATCTGCAGCACACGTGCCATTTGTGTTGTGTGTTTGTGTGTTTTTAAGTTAAGTCAAACTTTATTTAAAGATTTATTTAAACACAAAAGATTGATCATAACACGCCGTCTGCGCTCATGCATTTTAACCCTTTTATTAACCCTGGTATTTTAAAGGTATGTGTTTGCTTCTGGTGCAAAGCTAGCAGCTTCTTTGTTAGCTTAACTGCTAACCGGTAAGAACACGTGCTTGCTACTAAAGAGTATTCAACAGAAAGGTTGTTGGTTTTCAAGCTAGTGAATAATAGTTCCTAAACATCATTTAATAAATTTTATAACTAAGTAAACACCATTAAGCCCCATTTCTCCAGAAAGATTTGGCTCTTTCCAAAATATTTCCTTAATAATATTTCTTCAAATATTATTTCAATAAATAAAAGCAGCTAATTAGACATCGTTGAGAATTAGTCATCCAGAAGGTTGGTTTTATTCAGCAGATTATTATTTAAAACATTATTTTATTAAAATAATATTTTATCTGATCTTGCATTGTGAATGGTTGTCTAAACGTTTGCTGATTATTTCCTAAGTTAGTTCCAAGACTAACTTAACTTCATTTCCAGATTCTTCAAGATAATCCTTGGTTCTCAGACATAAACATTGCATGGTAATGTTGCAACACTCTTTTGGTTATGGTTTCAATCATCTTTAATCAACTTGTTTATATTGTACATAGCCTATTAGTCTTCCTTATTCTTTAATTCTGCTTGGTAGTTTAGTTGGATTGTTTTAGCATAGTAAAGAGTTTGTTGATTGAAATATGTTTGACTTTGAGTTGACTTATTTTTGTTAATAAATTCTTGTATTTTAAGAACTTGTGTGAATTCATTCCATATATGTGGAGAGTTTATGCTGTTCAATAATGTCAGAGCTTGTCTCACACCTTTCTATTTTGTCCTAATACCATCGCCTTACTGGGCTGGTATTCACAGGACAACCCTTAACAGACCGAAATATTATTTGATAAAATATTAAAATATTAAATAATATTCTCAGATTCATAATCACAACATCTGGCAGTAATCAGTATGGCAAGTGAAACTACCACAGCCTTAAAAAAAAAAATGTAACTCAGTTACTTCATGACTTTACAATGGACCATTCCTTTTTCACATAAGGCCAGGTTGGTTTGGATAGCTTTTTACCATAATAAATGAAATAATCATTTGAAAACTGCATTTTGAGTTTACTCTGGTTATTTTTGTCAGATATTAAAATGTGTTTTAGTGATCTAAAACATGTCTGAAGCAGTGATGACAAAGAAAAACCAGAAATCTTTAGAGGGGCAAAAATGTTTTTACGGTAATGTATCTCAAGCTGTTTAAACAAATCATTACAAGGTGTTATTTTAACCGACACTAATAAAATAGCTGATCCGTGTTTCAATGCATGTTTTTTCATGTTCTCATGCATATGTGCTGCTGCATATTGATGAGGTTTTGACTAGCCTACAGGGACTTAAATCATCACTGATATATGAGTAACAAGTATCAAAAGGCCAATGTTTGTCAGTAAAATCTGCGTAACAGTAAGACAGTTTTTGTGCTTGGACGTATTTAGCTGTATAACACAAAATCTCCCTTTTCCATTTCATTTATACGAAAGGTTTCTGAGTGTTGTTATAGGAGTAGAGTTATCAAAAAAATATATGTCTTTGGACACTAGTGCAATAAAAGAAGGCATGTAAAAACAATAAAAAATGAGCATGTGTTATAAAGAAAAATCAAAAGAAATGACAGATTGTGGCGATTTGTTGTAAAAAAAAAAAAGAAAGACACTGCTGAACAGAGCTGAACAGACCTGCATTCTTTGGCGAGGAGTCTCTCCCAGTACTGACAGTCTGCAGCACTACCTGACATGGTCCCCAGCAGATATGGATTGATCTCTATCACCTTGTTGACATCGTTGGATGCTGCAAGCAGAGAAATGTAGAAAAAAGAAAGCTTTTTGTTACCTAGACAACATATTAAAATATGTTATTGTTACACAGTGTGACCAAATAACCCAACATAGACTACTGTAATAATTTGGTAATTGGTTAGAAATTTTGTATTTTATAGCTCAATACAGGGATTGTAGTGGCATTAGGAACTCTACTTTGGTGTATTAAGCAATTGTTTCAGTTACACTTCTCAGCACTACGTTGCTTTCTGCAAATTTCTACATGAAACTAATTTCTGAATTTTTATTTATTGCATATGTTATTTTATTCCATCATGGCTATTTGGAGAATGTGTAAGCTATTTTAAAATAGATTGATATTCATTGTTGTAAACCTTTTCCAGTAAATCTATCATAATTTGTCTTTACAATACACTGGTGTAGGTTCTCACTCATCCACTCTGTGCTGTAAGTTTCCTTCTACTAATAGACTTAGGAGCCTTACAACAACAACTTAAATTGTGTTACTAAGTCAGCTTAATATCTGTCTTCTTAAAAAGATTTCCTGTAGAAATTCCTGCTAAAGTTGGTCAGGTCCAGGTTCAGCTCCGTTATGTGCCCAAAGAATGAGGTCAGCTGACCACCTGAATATACTGTATGACCAGGTTATTCAACGCATTAACTTTCAATGCTCCTCAGTTCTGAAACAACCTTCCTGAAAACCTGAGATGTGCAGAAACAGTTGATTCCTTTAAATCAGGACAGCTTTCAATCCGTCTCACTAATGAACTGTTTGCTTAATCACTAATGAGTGAAACACTGATATGTATAAACATGCTTTGCCTTCATTGATTCTTTTGGTTTATCCTGAACACAGAAAGTAGCAGTCTGCCCCAATGTGTGGTAATGTACCATGATCACATAACCAGTATAATACTGCTGTTTTCTGTTAGCTCTTACTGAAGTTTAACAGTTTTGAATACCAGTAATGTCCCAGTGTACAAACATTGTTTTATGGGTATACCTAGATTCATCAAATGTAAGTTACTAATGCTTAATATATGACACTTTGCTTTCATCCCAACTCAATCAAAAACAAGTCAGACGTAGGTTAAAATCCTGTTTCACACGTTCCAGTTCACCTATAACAGTTTAATGCTGACAGGTGTGGAAATTATAAAAATCCTTGTTAGTCAGAAAGTCATCTACATAAACAAACCAGCAGATTAGCATCAAAGTGCAATTTGACTTTTATTAACTACACCACTGACATTATGACTGTGGTGGATAGCTGGATTGATGGCATCTATGAATTTGTTCAGGTTTATTTAGCCAAATGTACTTTGTGGCTATAACAGTTGTTTTAGCGGGTGGCTAAAGATAATTTTTGGAAAATGGCTTATAGAAGGAGATTACTCTGCCACAAAGGGTCTAAAAACATTTTACCAGCATTTCAAGGTAAGTTAGATAGGAACTTTTCTGTATGTTTACTACACTGAGTCAAATTTTACATTGAGAGTTGTTCGTTTGTTCGTCGTCTTCCGCTTATCCAGGACCGGGTCGCGGGGGCAGCAGACTCAGCAGAGACACCCAGACGTCCCTCTCCCCAGACACCTCCTCTAGCTCCTCCAGGGGGAGCCCAAGGCGTTCCCAGGCCAGCCGAGAGACATAGTCCCTCCAGCGTGTCCTGGGCAGTCCCCTGGGCCTCCTCCCGGTGGGACGTGCCTGGAACACCTCCCGAGGAAGGCGTCCAGGAGGCATCCGGTATAGATGCCCGAGCCACCTCAACTGGCTCCTCTCGATGTGGAGGAGCAGCGGCTCTACTCCGAGCTCCTCCCGGATGGCCGAGCTCCTCACCCTATCTCTAAGGGAGTGCCCGGCCACCCTACGGAGGAAGCTCATTTCAGCCGCTTGTATCCGTGATCTCGTTCTTTCGGTCATGACCCAAAGTTCATGGCCATAGGTGAGGGTAGGAACGTAGACCGACCAGTAAATTGAGAGCTTTGCTTTTCGGCTCAGCTCTCTCTTCACCACAATGGACCGGCACAGCGCCCCCATTATTGTGGCAGCCGCACCAATCCGTCTGTCGATCTCCCGCTCCATTCTTCCCTCACACGTGAACAAGACCCCGAGATACTTAAACTCCTCCACTTGGAGCAGGAACTCCCCTCCAACCTGAAGAGGACAAGCCACCCTTTTCCGGTCGAGTACCATGGCCTCGGACTTGGAGGAGCTGATCCTCATCCCAGCCGCTTCACACTCGGCTGCGAACCGCCACAGCGCATGCTGTAGGTCTTGGCTAGAGGGGGCCAGCAGGACCACGTCATCTGCAAAAAGAAGAGACGAAATCCACTGGTCCCCAAACCAGACCCCCTCCGGCCCTTGGCTGCGTCTAGAAATCCTGTCCATAAAAGTTATGAACAGGACCGGCAACAAAGGGCAGCCCTGCCGGAGTCCAACATGCACTGGGAACAGGTCCGACTTAGTGCCGGCAATGCGGACCAAACTCCTGCTCCGCTCGTACAGGGACCGGATGGCCCCTAATAAAGGGCCCCCGATTCCATACTCCTGGAGCACCCCCCACAGGGCATCACGAGGGACACAGTCGAATGCCTTCTCCAGGTCCACAAAACACATGTGAACCGGTTGGGCAAACTCCCATGAACCCTCGAGTACCCTGTAGAGGGTATAGAGCTGGTCCAGTGTTCCACGGCTGTTGAGAGTCATTGAAACTAATTAGAAGTACACCGCAGCCTTTTATAATTGCTTCACTTTAGCTGTTTTCTGAATCACATTCCTCTCCTACACCTGAGCATAAAACACACTCAGACACCACATCTAACTGCAGAAGAAATGTAATGGAATAGGGATGAACATTTCTATTCTGATGCCTTTTCATCAGAAATGTGCTCATTGTCTTGTACAACAAAACACAGAGTATGAAAATAAAGTTCTCATACCTCTAAAGGGGCAGCTGATAAGTTTAGATTGTATAAATGTATGTTTAGTTTGTGTCTGCACTGAAAGCACTCTGTGACTCTTAATTAAAATGCAATCAATCAAACCAAATAAGAAAAACACTGCAGGCTTCAAACACTTTGTCCTGGTTTTTATAATGTAACCAGATGGATGAAAAGCATCAGAATGAGGTCCACTGTGCGCCTGCAGAGATGTTGGATTTTGTCAGTGGGCTAATTTTCTTTTCTGTAATGTTTGATTCTAATATCTCATGATATCACAAATCGAAGCTCTTTAAACCATAGTTTTTATAAATTAAAATATGACCAACCAATTTACATTCCATCCTTGTTTTTTCCACAATATGAATAATGATTAAACTTTCCTGTTTTATTTATTACACAAAAGCAATCCTCAATACTTACACGGGGAAGGCAATTTTTTTGTGTTGTACAAATCTAAAGTTGTGAATTTTTACAGCAGCAATAAATAACTGTTATTATTCACAGACTGAAAGGTTCTGTATTTTAATACATCACATCGTTTACTAAATACACTACAGTCACAATTAAAGTTGTTTTGATCTAAGATTCAGTTACATCAATGTTGCAATTCTTTCTATCTTAGTTTTTCAAGACCTTTATAGTATTTACAGTAATGTACTGGCCACAGTTTTGAGGATATCTGGGTTTCCTTCCTGTACCTGTTGCCCTGGGACCTGATCTTAAAAGAGAAAAAATGGATGGGTGCACAAAAGTAAACATAAGGTCTAAACATAACATTTTGTAACAATTTAGTTACAATATTTAGGCTGGAGAAGGGTGCATTGTGGTTAAAGAACTGGTTTTGTTAGTTTTAATAATAAATTGACACAATTTCATTGTAGGCTAAAAATGAGGCAATGTTCTTGGGTAAAGAGGAGAAACCCATCCATCCATTCCTTTTTTTCCCCACTTATCATTACAGGATCGCAGGGGGCTGGTGCCTAAAGGAGAAACAGTAAAACTAATATTTAACTCTTGGTTTTTAACTAGATTTTGCTCTTTAACTCCTTGTTCACACTGACCACCTTCTCTTTTCTTTCGTTTCTGCACACCCCGTCTTCTCGGCCCATATTTACCCAGGTAGCGTCCAGCTGAAGCTCTGGAGTCCACAGCAACGATGACCCCATGTCTGAACTTGAAGGCCAGGGTGGTCGTTCCGTGGTTCATGTCAATACAAACCCCTCCATCCTTGTTGCAGGACTTCAGAAAACCTGAAGGCTGCAATGAAGCCAACAAGAAACATGGAGGATGATCAATGTGTTACTGGGCTCTATTCGGGTGAAATTAGAGTAATAATATTTGTAGTAATCTTGTAGCTCAGGTGGCCACTTTTAATCACCTTTATGATTTAATAAGATAAACTAAGCATCCACAACACAAGAGACGCGTAAAACAAGTCGACACGTCACGCCTCGGTGCTTCACATGATAACATTTGGTGCTTTTTGTTTCTAAATCAAGGTAAAATGATCCTCACCTCTTCTCCCACAGGAACAGCAAATTCTTGAATCAATGTTCCAAAACTGTAATGATTGGGTCGGTCGACTAGATGCGTCTGTCTGGTTCCGAAAAACTGCCCAGTGGGTTCAGAAAAGGGTTTTAAACCGCTCACTTCAACAAGAGCCATAATGTTTTCTATCAGAAATCAGAATCTAATATAACTTTGTGTTGTTACAGGTTTTAATATTTCCTGAAACAACGACGGCAGTTTACAGCTCCGTGGACAGTTTCCTCATACGTGACAAAGAATCCGAAAGTGAAAGAAATCTGTGAACTTTATGGATCTTTATTTTCAGTACCGTAAAAGGTTAACATAAATATTAAAATATTCACATTCCTGTTTTTTCATAAAAAGACAAAAATAAACAGCCATTCAGCTTAATGTAAAGTTTTAATAATAAATTTTGCGTTAACACCTTTTAAACCAATAGAACGATACTGTTTCGCCATCATCAGTCTCTAGGCGGAAATGCTGAAATCAGGTTTTAAGGACGCGGCACTCTTAGCTACATGGTCAAGTTAATGCAATTTAAATTAGTTTATTTAACAATGCAGCACTTTTTTTGTTTGAGTGGACTAATATAGGAGAAAGCTGTATAGGTGCTGCCAATGGTAAAAGACAACGATGAAAAAAAAAAGTAGTAACAACAGAAACATGACAATATAAATGAAATTTTAATCTGAGTATTTAATAATCTTGTCATATTCAAATACCCACAGTATTACAATGTCTGAATTATGCCACAAAACATAATGATTGTGTTTTTATGGAATGCTTAACATAGTTTAATATCCAAATTCTCTTATGTTTTTGAAAGATGTAGAAAATGGCTTTCAAGTATTATATTATTATTTAATGAAAATCATGCGGTCTCCATCTTCTGCACCGTCTCTTGAACGACCTCCAGCTTTAAGGGAACAACTTTCTCTGTCAGAACCGCCGTCGTTCCTGGACGATACTTATATTTCATTTTCCTAGAAAAGTAAGAGTAAGAAAGGGTCAGATTTAAAATAATTTTGAATATAATATATGGAAACTTTCATTTATACTGTACTATGAAGCTGAAATGTGCTAAACATTTCTCACAAAACCAAAATTTATGTAAGTGATATGATAAAAGTTCAGCCTTTTAATAAACACTTGTTTTTTTTGTATCATGTTTGAGAAAGCACTGATTGCTCTTCAACATCTATTTTCAACAGAATATTTCAGAAAATGTTCCTTCATTAGTTTGATGTGAAACTATTTCTGTTGCTTACAATGTATTATAAGACACATTTTAAAATAGTATTAGTGAAGCAGGTCCCACTACAGATACATGTAAAAAAACATTTTGTGAAAAAGTTAATATTTTTTATGACTTATTTCAGAAAGTAAAACTCACATATAGAACAATCACACATTGAGTAATATATTCCAAGCCTTTGTTTTTTAATGATTATGGCTTACAGGTAAAGAAAACCCGAAATTCAATGTCTCAGAATATGAGAATATTGTAAAGTTAAATATTGGAAACTTGTGTCACATACTAATCAGCTAATTAACTCTAAACACTTGCAAATATTTCCCGAACCTCTAATGGTCTCCATCTGGGTCCATAGGCTACACAATCATGGAGAAGATAGCAGACTTGAGAGATATCTAGAAGACAATAATTGACAATCTCTGCAAGGAGGGTAATCCACAAAAGGTCATTGATAGAGAAGTTGTTCACAGAAACCTGTGCTCAAGTACTTTAACAGAAAGTTGAGAGGAAGGAAACATAGTAGGAAAAGGTGCAACAGGAGAACTGCAGTCTTCAGAAGATTGTCAAGCAAAATCTATTCAAGAATTTGGGGGAATTTCACAAGGAGTGGACTAAGACTGGGGTCGGCGCATCTAGAGCCACCACACACAGATGAATCCTACACATGGGCTACAAGCGTCTTACCTGGGCTGAGGAGAAACAGAACTGGTCTGCTGCTCAGTGGTCTAGAGTTCTCTTTTCAGATTAAAATAAAGTTTGCTTTTAAATTTAGAAATCAAGGCTCCAGAGCCTGAAGAGTTGAGAGGTCCAGAATTCACGTTGCTTGAAATCCAGTTTTAAGTTTCCACAGTCAGTGATGGTTTGGGGTGCCATGTCATCTGCTGGTTAGGTCCACTGGGTTTTCTGAAGTCCACTGTCAAAGCAGCCATCTAGAGGTTTTAGAACACTTAATGCTTCCTTCTGCTAACAGGATTTGTGGAGATGCTGATTTCATTTTCCAGCTGGACTTGGTACCAGCCCACACTGCCAAAGGTACCAGAAGCTGATCCAATGACCATGGTGTTCCTGTTCTTGATTGGCCAGCAAACTGTTCTGACTTGAACCCCATAGAGAATCTATGGAGTGTTGTCAAGAGGAAGATGAGAGACAATAGAACCAACAATGCACATGACCTGAAGGCAGCTATCAGAGCAACTTGTGCTTCCATTACACCTCAGCAGAACCACAGGCTGATCTCCATGCCATGCTGCATTGATGCAGTAATTCATGTAAAAGGAGTCCCAATCAAGTATTGAGTTAATAGAAATGAACATACTTTTCAAATGCCTGACATTTGTGTTTTTAAATATCTTTGTTTTATTGATCTTATATAATCTTTTAAGTTAATTGTTGGGTTTTCATTCTCTGTAAGCCAGAATCATCAAAATTGCAAGAATTAAATGCTTAAAATATTTCACCCTATCTGAAATGAATCAATATATTATATGCTTTGTTCAGTTAATTAGCAATCATTACTCCTTATATTTAGATTTGGAGTAACTGTTAGAGTACAGACTTTAAGCCAAAAACACACAACCAAATGGGGATTCAAAACCTTTGCTTCGTATATTAAAGTGACAGCTTATACTAATTCAAATTACACTGTCAAGAAACCAGCAAAACAAATGTCTCCTTGAAAAAAAATGTGATTTTAGAGACATGTTTAGATTTAGAAATTCACAACAAATCTGCTCTTTTTAAAGCCAATTCAGAGAGTTACGCAGAGAGACTTATACAAGCCTACCTGTCATCTTTGTACACTGACTCCTGGTACGGTCTGATGTAGTCCACTCCTTGTCTGGTGATGACACAGATGTCGATGTTGTTGCCTGAGCCGAGGTCACTCATGATACCTGCATGGATGGCAGCTCGCACCAACTCCTTTGCTTTCTCCAACTGAGAGAGAGAAGAAAGAAATTAGAGAAAGGAGCAAACAAGCAGACTAAGCACTGGGATATACAGTGGTATAAACCACTTTGATTAAATGTTTTGTTTTTTATTGCAAGAACTGGAAAGTTACAGGGGAAAGCATTCCTTGGAAGAGAACAAATAACTGAAAAAAAATTTTTGTTTTGTGTGAAGAAACACATTCAAGTGTTTTACCTCTAGATCATGTTTGTACCCATCTTCTAAAATCCCAAGAGCAGCCAGATCACCTGATCCTGTAAAAACACAAAATAATGGAAACTAAAATAGATCTACTGAGATAGTTTTGTGTAAAAACACAAATTAAAAAATGAAAAGAGCATCACAATAACTTTACCATATGGAGATAAAAGAGAAGATGGCAGGTTTACATTACGTATAAGTTTAAATATGATTTATATCACCTACCCATTGCAAGGTAAGGCACCTTATCTACATCTCCATATGGACCCACAGTGTACAAGTGGTTCCCAGTACAATCCACTCCTCCCAGAATCAAATTGGCACCAATCTGACCATGATACCTGAACAAATGAGACCAAACATACCTAAGAAAACAGTATTTAAATAGATATTACAGTCACCTTCCATCAATCTATGGTATTCTGCTTAACCAAAATTGGAGTGCAGACATCTCTCTCCCAAGGAACCCTATCCAGCTTATTCCGAGGGATCCCCCCCAATGCTACCATGCTAGAAAGAAAGAATTGTAGTTCCTCCAGCAGGTACTGGATCTGCCATAATGTCCTGATATCCAATCCAGTAATATATATTACTGGATTGGATATCACGTAACTACTGCATGATACACCTGCTATTGCTGTGCATTGAGTCAGGGCTCCTGCAGAAGCAGACTTTGAAGTACACAAACCTGATTCTTTATATATTCTAAAATTTGCAATATCTTTTGTAAAAACGTACTGTACCATTTGTTTTATTAAGTTTGTTTTGTTCCCTTTAGGTTCCTCAAAGTGGAACCAACCTCCTCATTAAGCTAGTTCTGCTAGATAGTGCAGTATAAATTTATAGCACTTTGCTGCATTGCCAGCCAGTGCTTCCTTATTTTTTAATCTTCTCCCTCTTTGCTCGTCCTTTCCTCTTTGGCCTTCTCTGTGGTACTGTGACAGACAGACAGCCTCAGAAAAACAAAGGAGGGGTCAAGGATGTCTGTCTTCAGTCTGGGAGTTTTAGCGAGGCAGACACCCAAGTGAACTGCACGGACTGCATGAATTGTTTATTTTTTTTTAAATCAATCACAACCCGAACCAGGCCTTTGGTCCCACCCCTCAGCATTAGCTGAGTGGACCAAGCCAGCTGCCAGGCCACCTGGAGATGTCCCGAAGGCCAGTCCGCCTCTGGGACGTGGTGACAGGAGTCACATGAACCCTCCCTTATATATATCAGTTTAGAAATTTCAGCATCAAGGACAGAAACCAAACTGTAAAACAATAATGACAACAATGCAGCTTGAGCTGTTAATCAATTGACAGCATTGCGATCTTTGTAGCCCAGTAGGTACACCTGTCAACACTATAATGTGCAGTTCCCACACTGCTTATAGATTTATGTTTAGTGAGAGTACATTTTTCTATGTATCACACAAACATCTGCAATTTTCGTAGCTTTAATTTGAGCCATATTTTAGAAAAATCTGATAATTTTCTGATAATCTCATAAAAATCTGAAATTTCTGTGACAGATGTATGCTCATCCCGCATCAGAACAGCATGGTGTTTTTGACATGACGCAATGCATGGACACGTCACTATCTATAGCGGCTAAAAGGCGATGTCTAGTCCAGCAACATATATCAATGAACAGAACTCCTCTCCCCATCTCTAAGGTTAAGCTCAGTCACCCTGCAGAGAAAACTCATTTCAGCCACTTATACCTGGGATCTTACTTTTGGTCATTATCCATATCTCATGGCAATAGGTAAGAGTTAGAATGTAGATTCTTTATTTTTGTCATTTCTCCCTAATTTTATTAGGAATTAGCTCATGAAGCCATGCCTGGATTACTGCAAAAGAGGCCAAAATCCATCAGTTCATTTCCCACTCCATCTTACCTTCACTTAAATAAGACCTTAAATGTCCACCACTTGAGGCAAAGACTGACCATAAACCAAGCAGGAGCAGTTCATAGTCACAAAAGTTTTACTTAATGTTAAATGTTTATCAAATGGTTAACACATAAATACATTCAGAGGCATGCCAACATGTGTCCACAACACAGACCTGTACAACATATCCTGGAGTATGTTTACAGCCATGACAACACGAGGGTTTCTCCCACTGTTCAGTGAGAAGATAGTGAGGTTGGATGACAGAAGATCTGTGGTTTTCTCTGTGTCTGCTGCTGTTCCTGCTCCACAACAACTAAACAGAAATCAAACAGGGATAAGTGATCAATCTGGATCATAATTTCTTTTTCAAACACACGAATAGCTCAGATTGTTTTATCTATTAAGGAAGATTTACATTCATTCCAGTTATAGGGTGTACGCAATGATGTTACTAAAATTATATCCACCAGCCATCTTGGAAGATAAACAGCAAGCAGTGCAATGGCGACACATACACCAAGACTAGAGAAAGCAAGTTATTAAAGAAAGGCAGAGTGGTGTTCAAAGACATTTGAAAATTTAATCAATGGACTACACATACCAGATGCCAGAGAGTAAATGTAATGCAAATTATGAGATCTTTTAGGTTACTGAACATTTGATATATGGACATAGGGAACTACTTGTTGTCAGTGAAGCACACAAGTTTACATTTAGTTTTGTATGAAATGTGTCAGTGGCATAGTCAAAGGGAAACAAGGCTATAATTAACAGGAAAAAAAAAAAAGATCATTTTG
Organism: Girardinichthys multiradiatus; assembly: GCF_021462225.1. NCBI lineage: Eukaryota > Metazoa > Chordata > Actinopteri > Cyprinodontiformes > Goodeidae > Girardinichthys > Girardinichthys multiradiatus. The sequence goes on from NC_061806.1 coordinate 30,435,421, forward strand.
TCAACACGCACAACTGAGCACTCGCTTTTATGTGAAAACCCACAACTTGTCGGTTAATCACAGCGCAAGAAGCCTAAATTCAAGTTCCGAGCTTGACTAAAAGGTTAGGAATGACTTACTGTATGTTTTTTTTGCAAATGTATGTGCACAGGCTAAGACATGATTTTCAAGTTTATGTTTCACATTTGGGATTTATTCTAGGACTTAGGCAGCACAGCCCAAGCACAGTAACAGAATAAACTGACATTGATTTATATGAGCACACAAGGACATGGTGTGGTATTAAATAAAGTAAACACTTTTGTTCTTCCTCTGCCATTTTATTACAAACAGACAATTTTCATCTTGATAATTCTTGTTTACTCATCCTAATTTGTGATGGTGACCAGTACATGATGAAATGTTTCTTCTCATCTCGTGTCTGATTTCCAGAGTTTAAAACAGATCAGGACCTTAATTTTCCATTAAAAAAAGCCTTTGTGGCATCTTCCCAGCAGCAATGTAATTGTACCGCTGGTCTGTACGTCCTCCAGAGCGGACGTTACCTGATGTACTATCACAAACACCCTATAGTTTTTCTAGTTTCCAGCTTTGATGTGACCACCATGAGTCCTACATTCATAGAAGACCTTTGGTTGAATATCTTCTAAAATTTAGTAAACACGGTCAAATAACAGTGAACTGTGGTGTACACCAAAAAATGTAAAAAGCAAAACAGTAATGTTAAAAAAACAAACAAATACAAACTCATAAAACTTACTATATATTTGGAGAAATGTAATGGATCTTGGCGCACATCTTGTCCGCCACCACTTCACTGGATGTGGCTCTTGTGTCGGCTCCCAGGACAACTCCATCCTATACAAAGCAACACACATGGCAGCATATCACCTACATTCTTTATTATTATATCAAATTTTTATCAAATCTGAGTGTCCAATGTTATTTTATATATATGCACACACATATATATATATATTAGCAACATTCATCCAATAAACTGGATGTAATGAATGTAACATTCATAAAGTACTATTTGCAGACTGGCATTGTTATCAATGAAACTGAGGACTTGGATTCACACCTGGTGCATTAGAAACTCAGCATCTAGCTGAAATAAAATCTATGCAGTGCTTTGAGAAGTTTAATAATAATAATAAATTTGTTGTCTTAACTGTTGAGTTGTTGCTTGTCGTTTATATTGATATAAAACACGACTTTCTTAAACAAGATCCTCACCTTGAACACCACTCCTGCTATGGTGGTTCCAGTTTTCAGAGGTTTTGGTGTCTGTCCTCCTTCAAAAAGACCCTCTAACGCAGCATTTCTGGAAAAAAGGAGATGCAGAGTGGGTGTGGGGTTAACAGGTAGGAAATGTCAATTGATCAGATTGTTGTAGATAAATATTATTATTAACCGTGATCACACCTTCATAGTGTTCATTTGATAAATCAGGTAACCAAAACGGGAATAAGTTACTTTCGGTTTTGATCCAAGTAAAAACATGCTTTAACTGACAGTTTCTGCTAATGTTTTCCAAAAGCACTATTTAACCCGTGTGCTGTAAATATAAGCTCTTACCTCGCCGCGTTGTCAAAATTAAAGCCAACTCCAGGAGTTTCGAGGACAGTTGACAGCGCCATTGTTGCTGTTACTGCGGCTTCTCTGCGCGTCTCGGTGCGCCTGAGGTCGCTGTTTTAAGCGTCACATCTCCTTCCTTTCTTTCGGTTTTACAAAGAACATGGAGAAACACTACTCGGACTCACAAGTCAAAGGAGTCAGCACAGGGGTGAGTAAGTTAGGCTTGACTTGATTAATTTCATAATTACATTTAACCTGTTCAGGTTTTTACCGCATAAAAATGATGAATACCGATTATGGGAAAATGTGAAATGGCTTAACCAGGTAGTTACCAGAAACAGTTCGAAGCGAATAGAGAACCTCTAGCTAGTACAATCAAATAATGTCTAATTCGTCAGTTTCAAAGAATGTGTTTCTAGTATTCCCCTAAAAGGCTTGCATTTTTGTTTTTATACCTTTATAAAACACTACTCTTAGAACTCAAACCCCCAGAATTCATTGCTTCTTCCAGTCTTAAAGAATGAGTAGATTAGTATACAGGTCCTTCTCAAAATATTAGCATATTGTGATAAAGTTAATTATTTTCCATAATGTCATGATGAAAATTTAACATTCATATATTTTAGATTCATTGCACACTAACTGAAATATTTCAGGTCTTTTATTGTCTAAATACGGATGATTGTGGCATACAGCTCATGAAAACCCAAAATTCCTATCTCACAAAATTAGCATATCATTAAAAGGGTCTCTAAACGAACTATGAACCTAATCATCTGAATCAACGAGTTAACTCTAAACACCTGCAAAAGATTCCTGAGGCCTTTAAAACTCCCAGCCTGGTTCATCACTCAAAACCCCAATCATGGGTAAGACTGCCGACCTGACTGCTGTCCAGAAGGCCACTATTGACACCCTCAAGCAAGAAGGTAAGACACAGAAAGAAATTTCTGAACGAATAGGCTGTTCCCAGAGTGCTGTATCAAGGCACCTCAGTGGGAAGTCTGTGGGAAGGAAAAAGTGTGGCAGAAAACGCTGCACAACGAGAAGAGGTGATCGGACCCTGAGGAAGATTCTGGAGAAGGGCCGATTCCAGACCTTGGGGGACCTGCGGAAGCAGTGGACTGAGTCTGGAGTAGAAACATCCAGAGCCACCGTGCACAGGCGTTTGCAGGAAATGGGCTACAGGTGCCGCATTCCCCAGGTCAAGCCACTTTTGAACCAGAAACAGCGGCAGAAGCGCCTGACCTGGGCTACAGAGAAGCAGCACTGGACTGTTGCTCAGTGGTCCAAAGTACTTTTTTCGGATGAAAGCAAATTCTGCATGTCATTCGGAAATCAAGGTGCCAGAGTCTGGAGGAAGACTGGGGAGAAGGAAATGCCAAAATGCCAGAAGTCCAGTGTCAAGTACCCACAGTCAGTGATGGTCTGGGGTACCGTGTCAGCTGCTGGTGTTGGTCCACTGTGTTTTATCAAGGGCAGGGTCAATGCAGCTAGCTATCAGGAGATTTTGGAGCACTTCATGCTTCCATCTGCTGAAAAGCTTTATGGAGATGAAGATTTCATTTTTCAGCACGACCTGGCACCTGCTCACAGTGCCAAAACCACTGGTAAATGGTTTACTGACCATGGTATCACTGTGCTCAATTGGCCTGCCAACTCTCCTGACCTGAACCCCATAGAGAATCTGTGGGATATTGTGAAGAGAACGTTGAGAGACTCAAGACCCAACACTCTGGATGAGCTAAAGGCCGCTATCGAAGCATCCTGGGCCTCCATAAGACCTCAGCAGTGCCACAGGCTGATTGCCTCCATGCCACGCCGCATTGAAGCAGTCATTTCTGCAAAAGGATTCCCGACCAAGTATTGAGTGCATAAATGTACATGATTATTTGAAGGTTGACGTTTTTTGTATTAAAAACACTTTTCTTTTATTGGTCGGATGAAATATGCTAATTTTGTGAGATAGAAATTTTGGGTTTTCATGAGCTGTATGCCAAAATCATCCATATTAAGACAATAAAAGACCTGAAATATTTCAGTTAGTGTGCAAGGAATCTAAAATATATGAATGGTAAATTTTCATCATTACATTATGGAAAATAATGAACTTTATCACAATATGCTAATATTTTGAGAAGGACCTGTATAATACGCGTCTGAAAACGTAGCAATAATTACTTTCTCTTTCTTAGACCACCATCCTGGCTGCCGTCTTTGATGGAGGGGTTGTGATTGGATCAGATTCCAGAGCTTCAATTGGAGGGTGAGGATGTTGTGAGTTGATGAATTTACAAACTAATACCACAGACATCTATATTCTTGGTAAAGATAAAAAGTCGGTGGTAAAAAAAATCACTAGATAACTAGATAGTGAACTTTTCAAAACATTGAAAATTGCCTGGCTCTGTGCATTTCTATAATTTTATTAATTAATTTGGGCTGTGTCAAATCTTTTGCATTTCATTTTCAGAATACAAAATTAAAGGGTTGTATACATATCCATTGGAGTACAGTTCTGATTTTACTATGATGCGTTAGTGTCTTGAAACTGTGACGCCAGGCTGGTGCACAAGCAGTAGCATTAACAAGAAATTGCATTCTGATGGTTTGCTTAAGCAGAACGCCTAAGAGAACATGTAAAATGTTAAGCAATACGAGTAATAGCCAAAAAAGTGTTATCTAAAAATATTAGTGATTAATGTATACTTTCATTATAAAGCTGTAATTTAAAAGTGTATGGGATCGAAGCATAAATATATATGTATATATATATATATATATATATATATATATATATATATATATATATATATATATATATATATATATATGTATATATATATATATATATATATATATATATATCACCTTGTGGCATGGAGGTATAAGCCTGTGGTTCAGCTGCGAGGTAATGGAAGCCCAGGTTACTTTGATAGCCTTCAGGTCATCTTTATTGTTGGGTTTGGTGCCTCTCATCTTCCTTTTGACAATACTCTAAGGATATTCTCTGGGGTTTCGGTCAGGAGAGCTTGCTGGCCAATCAAGAACAGGAACACCATGGTCATTGAACCAGCTTGTGGTACGTTTGGCAGTGTAGACAGGTGTCAAGTCCTGCTGGAAAATTAAATCAGCATCTGCATATAGCTTGTCAGTAGAAGGAAGCATGAAATACCCTAAAATGCCCTGGTAAATGGCTGCAATGACTGTGGACTTCAGAGAACACGGTGGACCAGAACCAGCACCCCAAACCATCACTAATTGTGGAAACTAGATTTCAAGCAACATGAATTCTTTCCCTCTCCACTTTTCCTACAGACAAACCTTGTTTTCCATATGAAACACAAACATTTATCTGAAAAGAAGACTTTGAACCACGGAGCAACAGTATAGTTCTGTAGTTCGGTTTCTCCTCAGCCCAGGTAAGGCACTTCTGATGCTGCCTCTGATTCGGTAGTGGCTTGGCACAAAGGATGCATTTTGTACCCCATGTGTAGGATTCGTCTATGCGTAGCAAATCTTGATGTGTTAACCAGAGCCTCAATCCACTCCTTGTGAAGCTCCCCCAAATTCTTGAACAAATTTTGTTTGACAATCCTCTCAAGGCTGCCGTGTGTTGCTGGTGCTCCTTTTCCAACCACACTTCTTATCTCCACTCAACTTTCTATGAATATGCTTGGATACAGAACTCTTAATATTTTTTCACTGAAAGAACTCTCATTCTTGAACTGGTTCAATTCGCGTGCCTTTGAACTTTGTTGTTTTGTTGAGCACCACAAGTTTTGTAAACTAAGCATGAATCATCAACAGTGGGCGTTACACAGTGCATGGGGGGGAAAGCTTGGTAGGTTCACGCAGAAGAACCAATTATTCTGCGGCGCCCGAGTTGAACCAGACTTTGGGCTTTGGAACCTATTGTCGTTGGTGGAAACACGTGTCACTGGTTCAAAATCACGTTCGAGAACCGAAACGGGCTCCAAACCGTGTTGGTGGAAAAGAGGTATCTGTGACCAACATCTTCTTCAGCAAAGACCTTTTGTGGCTTTCCTTCCTTGTGGAGGGTGTCGCTAACTGTCTTCTGGACATCTGTCCAGCCTGCAGTTTACCTCATGATTGTTTAGCCGACTGGCCCATACTGAGAGGCCATTCAGATCTTTAGGATACATTTTTAATTGCTTTAAGATAATTAGCTGATTAGGGTGTAACACCATGAGTTTCCAATATTTAACTTTTTTACAATATTCAAATTTCTTTAAACACGAATTGGGTTTTGCAGTTCGGTTTTCAATATCTGTAAGCCATAAACATAAAAATTTCAATAAATAAAGGCTTGCAATGTTTCATCTACACTATAATGAATATATGTTTCACTTTCTGAAATTATTTTCTTTACTTTTAATTTCTTTAAAAGTAAAAGCTATGTAATCACTGAGTTAATGTATAAAAACAGTTCAATAGAGAAATATATAGGTTTGATTTTTTGTTTTGTTTTGCAACATTTTTAGACATCTACCTGTTATTTTCCATTAATTTTGTGATTAACGTAGTTCATAACAAAGTAAAAAAAAACAGTCCTGTGTAAAAAAAAAACTTTTTCACATCAGTAATTTGTTTTTTTGCTGCCCTAGAAATTCTACTTAAGCACAGGGTTAAGTGGGTTTTACAACACTGCCATGCTCTAAAAAACATCACCTAAAACTCGTAACTTCATCCTTTATTCCCAAACAACTGATTCAGCATATACAGTGAGAGAAAGTCTTCAGGAAATTAATTTCCTTTTGCCGAGGGAGAAGTCTGTAGAAACGACAGGCTTGCATAACGTTAACTGTGTTTGTACGAGACTTAGAGAAAGGATTCTCCTGTTTCATAAACTAAGTGTTTTGCTTTGAATGTTGTAACTATGCGTATCCCCATCCATATTATCCTGTCCTTCCGTAAACTACTAGTTCTTTATACCTCACAATTGACTGAAAGGCCCTGACAGTGAATGAGTGTTAAAGTCAACGCACAAATATTACGCCATGAGCCACTTCGGGAGGTAGTATCAATGACTTAACCACAATGAAATGTAAGGTGTAATAGAGGATTGCAGAAGGATTGTGTTGTAGAGATATGATACCAAGTTAAAATTGTTGTAGCAATAGCTGCAAAGAGACACTGGATGATCTTCCAGTGTCTCTCAGATATAAAAAAAAGTATATTGCTCAGGTAAAGCATGCTGGATAGCTCGCTGCCATCCCTGTAACTCATATAGGACAGCGTCTTATAATAGCACCCCCAAATGAGCTGCTGTGAAAAATACATGAAAATTGTTCAGGTAATTCACAATTGGTGAAAAGTCTGAATTCACAGATTACAATTCAATTGCAATTCACAGATTACAAGATTCTATGATAGTCCACATATTTATATGTCTATTTAATAGCTCTTGTTATTTGGTCCAGATTCAAACCAGGATCTGGACTTTGGGAAAGCTGATCTAAACTAATTTTATTAAACTTCTGAATTATGAAAAAATAGCAAGGAAAATCAGCAAACTTGCCACTACGACTTTATAAGGTATAACTTAAATTGTTATCAAAACCACTTGAAAATATAACATATACATTGAAAAATATATAATGACTGATGCAGTTAATGTGTTTAGCTTAGGGTCAGGGGCAAGGCCAGGCCCAAATGTCTTACCATTGAGACGTTCATTTGCCTGGGGAAACAGAACCCAAACTCAATCTTCTTCTTTGGTAATAAATTGTGAAGTTCCCAAACTACAACTCATATTATTTTCATGTAAACCATAATTTTTTCTCAAATAAATTGTATCTAGGGGTTCCGGTAATGGCGGCTTGGTGAGAGGAAGTGCTTGCCTCGGCTCCGCTACCTTTCTGTAAAATCCTGAAAATACTCATTACAAGTGACACTGAACATGTTGAAAACAGCTGTGATGCCTCTCTCGCAAAGGAAGCCCAGCAAAAACTCCAGCAAACCAACTCAGTCGAGGTTATCTGACTTCACTTCTAAGGTGAGCTCTGAAGCTAGCTTTGAAAACAGCGAGGCTAATACCACAACATGCGAGTCAATGGAGGAGGAAAACTGCGAATGGAATGAGAAGAATAAGAAGGTTGAAGGTGGTTCAGAGGCAATACTGGCTGCAATTGCAAATTTGAAATCAGATTTCTCCTCCAGATTGGATGGTATTCTGTCAGCAATAGAAAAAGTAAAAAAAGATGTTAACAAGTGCGCCGAGCGGGTTGGTGAGGCGGAAGTGCGGTTATCTGTAGCAGAGGATAACATCACCAGTCCACAAGCTAGGGTCCAGGTCCTCAAAAATAAAAATAAAGAGCTCGAAAGGAAAATGTTGGACTTGGAGGCCAGATCGCGACTCTCTAACCTGAGACTGGTTAACCTTCCCGAGGGTGCGGAGGGAGAGGACGCCTGCACCACTTTGACACTGGAGAGAGCACACCGGCTTGGCCAGAAAACCACATCAAACACCGCTGCATCAAGGACTCTTATTATGAAGTTCTTAAACTACAAGGATAAAGCAACTGTGACAAGAGCCGCCAGGATGAAGGGACAAATCCTATTTAAGAACCATCTGGTGAGATTTTATGAAGACCTCGCAGCCGGTGTGCACAAAAAACAGAAAGAGTTTGATGGCGTGAGACAACAACTCCGTGCCATGGGGATACGATACGGCATGATTCCTCCTGCTCAACTGCTAGTGACACACAACGGTCAGTCTCGCATCTTTAACCAACCAGCTGAAGCAGAGAACTTTGTAAGGACTCTGAAAGCAGAAAGTGGACTTGGGTGAGACAATGACGACATCTTTACATCGCAACGTATTAACAGGGATGGACAATTACGGTACCTAAAACTAAGTAAAATAAGAATTAAAAATTAGCATATTATATTTTATGTTTGCTATCCTAGAGGCTCATAGCCAATAGCCTACTTTCATTTACCGATTTCTTATCTTTTTTTGAACGCACTCAGTAACACGTTTCTTATGTAGTGGGGTGGGGTAAGAGGGGAAAATATTTAGGCACAGTCGGTTGATCCTCACTTCGTGTGGAACAGCCTCCAGCTGTTAGATGGGTACCAGAGTATTAAAGGGGGAGGAGGATGGGCAACAGAGTTCCAAAGGGGTATACTGTTCAGTGTTCATTATTAGTATGGATGTAGCTTTTAACATCCAGATGTTCTTGGTTTCTTTGTCTTTAAACAATTTGAAAATACTAGGAAGCCCTTTAAGTGTTACATAATATGTCTGGTGGGTTAAGAATTACAGTTTCTTCTTGGAACTGCAGGGGATTACGGAAACTGAAAAAAGTTAAACAAATAATGACTAGGGTGAAATCTATGCACTCTGTTATCGTGTTATTTCAAGAAACTCACCTGTTGTCTGATCAGGAGGCAAAGATTGGCAGGAGGTGGCAGGGCAGCATATATTCAGCACCCTTTACTTCCCAAGCGAGAGGGGTTATAATTTTGATTCATAAATCTATACCATTCCATGTGACAAGGATTATTAAAGACAGAGCAGGGAGATACATTATTCTACAGGCCACACTTATCGCAGAAAAAATAAATCTGATAAATATTTACGCCCCAAATGTTGATGTCCCAAAGTTTTTTCAAAATCTCTTTCTTACAATCTCTTCTTTGTCTGGCAGCTATATTATAGCAGGAGATTTTAACTGCACAATGAACCCAGAATTGGACAGAAGCTCAAGTACAGACAACTCTCATTCTAAAAGTTGACAAACAATCCAACACTTTATGAAGGAACTTAACTTGATGGATATTTGGAGGGACATGAATCCCAAGAGTTTGGAATACTCGTGTTATTCAAATACACACAAATCATATTCACGTATCAATTACTTTTTAATTTCTGCCATTTTGAGACAAAAAATAAGAGACTGTCAATATGATAGCATCTTAATTTCTGACCATGCACCAAATTCACTTATCTATGAGGATTTAAGACTAAGGAGAGACCCTCCTAGGTGAAGATTTAAACAAAAATGGCTCATAGACCCAGAATTTGTATCTTTCGTAGATAAGCAAATTGTTATCTATTTTGAAATCAATACAGATGAAACACCACCCTCTTCAAGGTGGGAAGCCTTTAAGGCATATATAAGGGGTCAAATAATTAGTTTTACGAGTTATAAGGCAAAACAAACTCATCAAAAAACAAAAGAGTTGGCAGCAGAGATTGAGCTGCTTGAGAGGGATTACTATCAAACGCTATGCCCAACCACTTATAAAAAACTTCTGATACTAAGAACACAGTATAATAAACTTTCTGCCTCAAAAGCTGCATCACAACTTTTGCGGCTTAAGCAGTCGTTCTATGATCAAGAAGAAAAGTCTGGGGAATTATTAGCCTGGCGACTCCGACAATTACAAAATTAGAAAAATATTACTTCAGTCGAAAATAATGAGGGACAGACTACTACCGACCCATTAGAAATCAATGAAATTTTTAAGGTCTTTTTTGAAAAATTATATAGCTCAGACATAACGCATCAGGAACAAGAGCAAAATGTTTTCTTAGAAACCCTCCAAATGACCAATATCTCAGAATTAATGAGTACAGATCTCAGTGCAGCCATAACTAAAGAGGAAATATCTATAGCAATAGATCTCTTGAAAACAGGTAAAACCCCAGGCCCAGATGGGCTGCCGACAGAATTTTATAAGAAATTTAAAGCTAAACTGTTAACCGCCCTTTTTGACATGTATTTAGACTCATTTGAAAAGGAAATTCTTCCTGCCTCACTAAGAGGAGTCCTGATTACTTTACTGCCCAAACCTGGCAAACCGTGCAACAAATGTGAAAATCTAAGGCCAATAAGTCTTTTCGATGTCGATTTAAAGATTCTTTGTAAAATTTTGGCTCGAAGATTGGAGAGGATATTGCCCGAAATAATTACTTGTGACTAAAACGGGTTTATTGTAGGAAGACAGGGATTTCATAATGTGAGACGAGTGCTGGATATCATTCATAATATAGAAGAGAAAACAGATACTGCTTTGCTATTATTGGATACCGAAAAGGCCTTTGGTAGAGTTGAATGGCCCTACTTATTTGAGATATTGAAAAGATTTGGCTGTGGGGACAATTTCTGTTGATGGGTTAAACATTTATACAATGAGCCTTATCAGAATCAGAATCAGAATCAGAATCAGAAAAGCTTTATTGCCAAGTACGTTTTTGGACATACAAGGAATTTGTTTTGGCGTAGTCGGTGCAATACAGTACAAATTAAACAGTATAAACATATCTACAATATAATATAAATATATGTGCACAGTTTTAAGTGAGTGAGAGTAAATATAGAGCAGTATATGATGCAAGAGCAATACAACAGTGCAGGTGATCATTGTGCAAGTAAAGCAGTGCAAGTAAAGCAGGAGTCCAAGCTGAGCGTTAATGTAACGCATAGAGTTACAAGTTACAAGTGTCCTGTCAGCAAAAAAAGGGGGGGTGTGGGGGAAAGGGACAGTGTCAGGGTGGTTTCCGGGCTTTGTTAACCAGGCTGGTGGCAGATGGGAAAAAACTGTTCTTGTGGCGTGAGGTTTTGGTCCGGATGGACCGCAGCCTCCTGCCAGAGGGGAGAGTCTCAAAGAGTCTGTGACCGGGGTGGGAGGGATCAGCCAGAATCTTCCCTGCCCGCTTCAGGGTCCTGGAGGTGTACAGTTCCTGGAGCGACAGTAGACTGCAGCCAATCACCTTCTCAGCAGACCGAATGACACGCTGCAGCCTGCCCTTATCCTTGGCTGTAGCAGCGGCGTACCAGATGGTGATGGAGGAGGTGAGGATGGACTCAATGATGGCTGTGTAGAAGTGCACCATCATAGTCTTTGGCAGGTTGAATTTCTTCAGCTGCCGCAGGAAGAACATCCTCTGCTGGGCTTTCTTGATGAGGGAGCTGATGTTTGGCTCCCACTTGAGATCCTGGGAGATGATGGTTCCCAGGAAGCGGAAAGATTCCACAGTGTCAATTGTGGAGTCACAGAGGGTGATGGGGGCAGGTGGGGCTGGGTTCTGCCTGTAGTCCACAACCATCTCCACTGTCTTTAGAGCGTTGAGCTCAAGGTTGTTCTGGCTGCACCAGTCCAACAGATGGTCCACCTCCCATCTGTACGCAGACTCATCACCATCAGAGATGAGTCCGATCAGGGTGGTGTCGTCCGCAAACTTCAGAAGCTTGACAGACTGGTGACTGGAGGTGCAGCTGTTGGTGTACAGGGAGAAGAGCAGAGGAGAGAGAACACAGCCTTGGGGGGAACCGGTGCTGATGGTCAGGGAGTCAGAGACGTGCTTCCCCAGCCTCACGCGCTGCTTCCTGTCAGACAGGAAGTCAGTGATCCACCTGCAGGTGGAGTCGGGCACACTCAGCTGGGAGAGCTTCTCCTGTAGCAGAACTGGGACGATGGTGTTGAAGGCAGAGCTGAAATCCACAAACAGGATCCTGGCGTAGGTTCCTGTGGAGTCCAGGTGCTGGAGGATGAAGTGAAGGGCTAGGTTGACTGCATCATCTACAGACCTGTTGGCTCTGTAGGCAAACTGCAGGGGGTCCAGGAGGGGGTCGGTGATGTCTTTTAGGTGTGAGAGCACAAGGCGCTCAAAGGACTTCATCACCACAGAGGTCAGGGCGACGGGTCTGAAGTCATTAAGCCCTGTGGTCCTTGGCTTCTTGGGAACAGGGACGATGGTGGAGGACTTGAAGCAGGCTGGCACATGACATGTCTCCAGTGAGGTGTTAAAAATGTCTGTGAAGACTGGAGACAGCTGATCAGCGCAGTGCTTCAGGCTGGCTGGTGAGACAGAATCCGGACCAGCAGCTTTCCGGGGGTTCTGTCTCCTGAAGAGTTTGTTGACGTCCCTCTCCTGGATGGAAAGAGCCGTCCTCGGCATGGGTAGGGGGCTGGTGGGGGGGAACTTCAGGGTGGGGGTTGGAGGTGCCAAGGCCCCTCTTGAGGTTGGAGAGATGGGGGTGGTGGATTGTGGCTGCAGCTGTTGGGGGGCGTCGTGGGAGATGGTTGCAGGACTGTCCCTTTGTCTTTCAAAGCGGCAGTAGAACTCGTTCAGGTCGTTGGCGAGGCGTCGGTCGTTGATGGAGTGGGGGGCTTTCGGCTTGTAGTTGGTGATTTGCTTGAGCCCTTTCCAGACAGACGCAGAGTCGTTGGCTGAGAACTGGTTTTGGAGCTTCTCAGAGTACAGTCGTTTGGCCTCTTTCACTGCCTTGCCAAACTTGTACTTTGCCTCTCTGTATATGTCTTTGTCCCCACTCCTGAAGGCCTTTTCCTTATCCAGTCTTAACCTTCTGAGTTTAGCTGTGAACCAGGGTTTGTCGTTGTTGTAACTCACCCTGCTGCATGATGGTACACAGCTGTCCTCACAGAAGCTGATGTAGGAAGTCACAGCCTCTGTGTACTCGTCCAGACTGTTGGTAGTAGTCCTGAACACATCCCAGTCTGTACAGCCTAAACACGCCTGGAGATTCTCCACAGCCTCACTGCTCCACTTCCTTGTCGTCCTCACAACAGGTTTGCAGAGCTTTAGTTTCTGCCTGTATGCAGGAATCAGGTGGACCATGATGTGGTCGGATTGGCCCAGTGCAGCACGTGGGACGGCGTGATAAGCGTCTCTGATGGTGGTGTAACAGTGATCCAGAATGTTGTCCTCTCTGGTCGGACATTTTATAAACTGTCTATATTTGGGGAGTTCGTGGGTCAGATTACCTTTGTTAAAGTCGCCAACGACGATAACTAAGGAGTCCGGGTTGGTCCGCTCCACACTCAGTATCTGGTCGGCGAGCATGCGCTGTGCGACCTGCACGTTAGCTTGCGGCGGGATGTAAACACCGACCAGGATGAACGAAGCGAACTCACGGGGGGAATAGAAAGGCTTACAGTTTAAGATGAAGGCTTCCAGGTCTGGAGAACAGTGCTGCTGAATCACTGTCACGTCGTTGCACCAACCACTGTTGAGGTAAAAACAGATTCCTCCACCTTTCGCTTTGCCGGAGAGTTCCGTGTCTCTGTCCGCTCTGTAGAGCTGGAATCCTGCCAGCTGCAGCGCAGAGTCCGGTATTAATCCACACAGCCACGTCTCCGTGAAGCACAAAACTGCCGATGAATAAAAGTCCCTGTTTTTCCCCAACAACAGTTGTAGTTCCTCCATTTTGTTGGGAAGTGAGCGCACGTTAGAGAGAAATATTCCAGGTAACGGTGTTTGTAGTCCACGCTGGCGAAGACGTACCAGCACCCCAGCCCGTTTCCCTCTCTTCCGGCGTTTCACCGCGTGAACAAAGGTGAGCGCACCTTTGACCAGAATGTCCAAATATTCCAGAGCAGTAGGCAGAAATAGTAATGATGAAATAGTAACAAATGGAGTTCTATCTAAATCATTTAAAATTAAACGAGGTTGTAGACAAGTTGTAGACTGTCCCCTTTATTATTTATTCTAGCAATAGAACCGTTTGCCATTGCGGTGCGGTCTCATAAAAACATAACTGGTTTGACAATAGGCCAACAGGAACATATAATTGCTTTGTTTGCTGATGATGTCATTCTTTTTTTGGGAAAACTGAGAGACTCTATTCCAGCCTTGTTAGAATCAATAAACACATTTGGAAGAATATCAGGATATAAAGTAAATAAAGATAAGTCTTCGTTAATGTTACTTAATACAGAGGAAAGAAACAGTGTCGGGAAACCTTTCCAATTCAAAAAGGTAGACTGTTTTACATATTTGGGGATTAGGATAGTACCACGTATAAATGACATTGTTGCAGTTAACTATAACCCCATGATGGATTCAATTGCTGCCTCTCTGGATAGATGGAACTACCTGCCCTTGTCACTTATAGCACAAATCAATGTCCTTAAATCCAATATAATGCCCAAACTTCTGTATTTGTTTCAGAACATCCCATTGCCACCGCCTGCCAACTTATTTTCGGCCCTAAAAAACCTTTTCATACGCTTTCTGTGGAATAATAGACGACCAAGGCTTCGTTTAACACTTCTGTACCTACCATATGATAGAGGAGGCCTTAGGTGCCCCAATCCACTTTGGTACTATTGGGCAGCTCAATTGAGGACTATGATGCATTATTTTACAGATAATGCCTCTTGCCTTGGGTGAATATTGAAATTTGTTCTGTACCTCTCCCTTTACCCCAGTACATTTACTCAGCAAAAATCAGAATGCTGAAAAAAAAGACAAAAAACACTATAGTCAGAAATATGATCTTGGTTTGGTATCAGGTTAAGAAATATTTAGGTGACTCCTCCTCCGTATCACGCTTCAGTCCAATATGGGGTAATCAGTCTTTCCCTCTGGACAGGGCAGACCCTGGCTTTAGGATATGGACTGAAAAAGGTTTAAAGACAATAGAAGGTCTTGTGGAATCAGAGGATGGGGTTTTGATGTCATTTGAATAGTTGAAGGCCAGGTATGATATTCCAAGTAAACATTATTTTAAATATCTACAGGTGAGAAATTTTATTAGATCATCTCAAAATCAATGTGAATCCATCCCTCTGCTGTCCACCTTGGAAATTGAAATTAAGAATGATTCCTTTGGAAAATAAATTATTTCTAAACTATATAACATGCTAGTGGAGGGATCCTCTGAGTGCTCTTTATGGAAGCTCAATGCCTAGAGGGAGGATATACAGGAGAACTTGCCTTCAGAGGACTGGGAGAAGGCGTGTGCTGAAGCACAAACACAAACTATCAATACACACCTCAAAGTACTGCAATATAATTGGTTAATGAGAACATATGTGATGCCAGAAAAGCTTAATAAGTACAACGGTGCCATCCCAGACCTGTGTATCAGATGTGGAGAGGAGAAGGGAACATTCTTCCATTGTATCTGGAAATGTAAGAAGGTTCAACAATTCTGGTGAGAGATTAAACAAGCTCTAGAGACCATACTAGGTATAAAACTAGTTTTTGACCCTAAATTGTTCATTCTAGGTTTATACTCTGACAGACATCATATGTCCAGGAAGGTTATTACTGCCATGGATTTATGTTTACTACTTGCAAAAAGTGTCATAGCACTCTCATGGAAGAGTACCAGTAAACCAAAATTCATTAACTGGATTAATGAAATATCCACAACATTACCAATGGAAAAGATTACTTTCATTATAAAAGGGAAACTATCGTTATTTCAAAATATTTGGGGTCCTTTTATGGAATATATAGAAAACATGGATATGAGGGTTGTCGGCGGTGAATTATAGTTGCGGCTGGTCCCCTGCAGTGTCCTGAGATAATCTTCTGGATTTGTATACTTGACTACTTTACTTTGAATTATACCTTTGAGTTTGTATTTTCTGAACCACGTACAATACTAAAATAATTTGGGCTAAATCCTGGAAAATAGAGAAACTGTTATTGTTGTAATTGTTGTTTCTTCTCAGGGGGGTTTGGGGTTGAGGGCATTATTTTTCTTTTCTCATATATTCTGTATGTAATACGTGCTGCTCTAAAATATCTCATAACGAGCTGGTTTGCAAGGAAAGACAAGTTGAATGCTGGACAATAATTGAACTACCCTGGACTTTTCCTTGTGATGTGAGAGCACACTTGTGTCCTGTATATTATTGGAAACCGATAAAGATAATGTTGGAAAGAAAAAATAAATGTATCTAAAAAGTCAACAAACATTGCTTCTGCACAGCCCTTGGTTACTGAAAGCACTAAGTTATTATTTCCCAGTCTATCATGTAATTTGTGGAGAAACTGAGTGTCAGATTAATGTAACCATGTTTTATATGTCCCCCCTCTTAATTAGTGGATTAAATGTGAAAGATTTTAAATTGTAATTCACTTTAAAATATATATGGTGTCAATACACAATAGCAGACACTTGATTGGGCTTTTTAGTTTTTTCATTTAGAATAATCTGCACTGTCGCTGCTGGGTGGTTCCCCTGGGACTCTCCACTGCTCTTCTCTGGGGGGGTTGCGGTAGTCCTGGCGGTGGTTCTCCTGGGGTTCCTGTGCTTTGGGGGGCCTTTAGATGTCTGTGGCTCGGATCTCCTCAGTGTCCATCCAGGGACCATGGGGCAGGTCTGTGAGTCCTCACACTCGCTATTGCATATTTTTGTGGAGAAACCTTGTATACAAAAGTGCGTCCACACTTAAACTCACAGGTGTTAAGCTTCAAGTGTTGACAGATACACAGATGTTCTATTTTGGGCTGCACCTCTCACTAAATACATGTTACATTGATAATTACCGTGTACTATTTTGTTAAAAAAAAGAAAAAAGAAAAAAAACAGCTGTAGGTGTATAAGCAAGCAGGGTGTAATCTTGTATTCTCTTCATCCTTCTTTCTTTTCTCCTTTTCTCCCCTTTTTCCCTTTTGTCCCATGTATCTCTCTTTTTTGAGCTTTTTTTTCCTTTTCATTTCAGTCTCCGTGTCCGTAACAATTGAAATATTCCCAAAGACGTTTATAATAAAGTTTCTTTTATAAATATTAAGCAGAGCTTTAAAGCTTTAGCTGTGATGCTCTGCCTGTGAAAGTAAATCTGTTGGGCAATTTCTTGGCACTCAGACAACAATTCTGAGCACTACTCTGCTGGACAGGACATGGTAAAAAAAAAAAAAAAAAAGAATTATCCTAATCATCTTCAAACCCTGGAGTTTAAAGATGATTTATTATTTACATGAACAAACTGGAATCTGTCAGACAGATAAGATTTAAACCAGCTGTTCCCCTGATCCCTACAGCATATTCCAGCTTTTCTAAGAGAATATTATGGTCGACTGTATCAAATGCAGCACTAAGATCTAACAGAACCAGTACAGACACAAGTCCATTATCTGAGGCCATAAGAATATCATTAGTGACTTTCAGCAGAGATGTTTCAGTGCTATGATGAGCTCTGAAACCTGACTGAAACTCTTCAAACAGGTCATTGCTGTGTAAATGCTCACACATTTGATTAACAACTATTTTCTCAAGAATTTTAGATAAGAATGGAAGATTGGATATAGGTCTGTAATTTTTCAAGTCATCTCGATCAAGCGAAGGTTTCTTAAGTAAAGGTTTAATTACAGCTAACTTAAAAGCCGGTGGTACATATCCATTTACTAAAGATAGATTAATCATATCTAAAATGGGGCTGGTAATCAGAGGGAACACTTCCTTAAATAATTTGGTTGGGATTGGGTCTAACATACAAGTTGAAGGTTTAGATGAAGCTAATATTTCTGATAACTTAGGAAGCTCCACAGGATCAAAGCAGTCCAAACACAGATCAGGTTCTACAGTTATTTCCAATGATGTCTCACTTGCTGAGGATGAAGTAATCATCTTCGGGAGTATGTCAAAGATTTTATTCAGAAAGGTGTATGACTGCCCAAATGAAATACCAACTCACAATATATTAAATAAAACTCTTTCTGCACTGTGGCTTTGTTTAGGGAATATGTATCTTCTAAGACCATCAACAAGGTGATTCAAGTTCATGACCAGATCTTCTGCTGCATGGCTGGTTCACTTGCAGATGCTCAGGCTGTCACCAAAGCTGCAAAGACCCACCTGTCATTTCACAGGTATAAAAATACACATGTACATCATGATTTATCTTATAACTTGACTAGCGTTTTTTTTTTTTATCTTGCTTGTTTTACACTGTGTTCCTACAAAAAAAATCAAGATTGGCTTTTTTCTGGATGGCTCGTCCTGGCTCTAGCACATTTGCAATAAAAAAAAACGTTAAGCTGAATATTATTAAACATGTATTATTCAAAATAACATTTCTTGCTTTCATGATGTATGATAGTGTACAGATGGAGAGTCCTCCTCTGGTGATGGCAGCAGCATCAGTGCTAAAAGAACTGTGTTACAAAAACAAAGATGAGCTGCAGGCTGGTTTCATCACAGCAGGATGGGACATGAAGAAAGGACCACAGGTTGGTTGCCTATAACAGAGAAAGCCTCACGCCTATATGGTGCTTTTATATGGTACTTCAACTTTCTACATTTTGTCTTGTTACAACCACAAACTTCAGTGTTTGTGGTTGTGTTGTTGCTGTATAGTCAGCGGCACAATGCAAGCAACTGTCTCTACACGCTCATCCAGGAGGAGTGAATGCTGCAAGTCACTGAATCAATGCAATCTGCTGGGTTTCCTTAGATAGAAAAACCTTTTAAAAATTTTGAATAATAAACTAAATCTGACTGATAGTTAGGATAAATTGGAATGTATGTACCCGAGTTGAAATCTATATGATTTGATTGAATTGACTGTAAAGTGCCTTGAGACGACATGTGTTGTGAATTGGTGCCATATAAATAAACTCAATTGGATTGAATTTGGGATCTATGTGTTAGGCTGGCACACAATAGTGCAGTGTACGGCTTTGAAGTAGAAGAAAAATCATACAAACAAAATCTGAAAAATTGTGGCGTGCAATCTTTTTACTCTGACTAACCTATATGGAATCCAGCACCGCTAACCACCTTCAGAAATCACTTGAGTAGTAACAGAGTCATCTCTGTGTAGTTTAATGTCAGTATATGATTAACCCCAAAAGTAAGCCCTGACAGATTTAGCTTTAAAGTATTTTTTAAGATGTTTTGTCTGACTAGACATCATCTTAACATGTTGGTGTTGCCCAGCCAGAGCCTAGACCTGAGTATTACAGAGAATCTATGGAGGGAGCTAAAGATTATGGGTGGTGGGTGAAGGGTTGGTACTCATCACCAAAGATAAAAGCAAAAAGCAGCTCAGCAATTATAAGAAGCGTTTGATTGCTGTATCGACAATGATGAATAAAATGTAAAGAGGAAAAAATAAATCATCTCCGTTGTATTATTTTAGTATGTTTATAGCAATGCCTGTCTCATATCCTATCAGAAATAAACCTTTTGGTTGAATGTAAGATCATTTTACATCTAAATCTGCAAGGAGTATAAATAATTTTAGGCTGTAATTGTGTAAGGGCCTCAGTGGTTTGCAAGAGCAGTGGTCCCCAACCACCGGGCAACGAGTGGACTGGTATCCGGTCCATGGTTTGTTTATTACTGGAGATACGAAAAGAAGATACACAGTCTAGGGGGAGTTGGAAGACAATGATGGGAGCAGACATGGTGGAGAGAGCTTGAGCAGGGAGGAAAGTTAATTACTGCCTTCACATTTGTGAAAGTTATCCAAAAGGCCTAGGGTAACTCTGGAGAAGCTGCAGAGATTCACAGCTCAGCTGGAAGAATCTATTGACACGACAATTATTAGTTGTGGGCTCTAATTATCTGGGCTTTATAGAGGAGTACCCAGAAGAAAGCCATGGAAGGGCAAAGAAACATGTAAAAAAAGATGCACTGATCAAATGAGACCAAAATGTAACAAAAAAAATTAAGGCTGGGGTGGATGTTCACCTTCCAGTGGGATAAGGACCTTAAATATACCACTTTTATTGGATCATTTAGATCAAAGGATAACAAAAAAAATTGATGTTCGCATCAATGAGCTATCCATCCAACCTGACTGAGCTTGGGCTATTTTTCTGTTTAGTATTAACTCAGGGATGCAGAATACAAATGCATGCCATACTTTTTTATTCGTTAAAAAATTAAAACTATGTATCATTTTAGTTCCACTTTTTATACACTGCTTTGTTTTGGTTTATCCCATAAACCTTACTAAATCATATTGAAGTTTGTGACTGTAACATGACACAGAACAAAAAAGTACAAGAGTAATTCATATGTTTGCAAGGCACTAAAACTGCATTGCTGAAGTTCTCCTTCCCTCTCCAGGTGTATGTTGTGTCTCTGGGTGGGATGCTAATCAGTCAGCCTGTTACCATTGGCGGCTCAGGAAGTACCTTCATCTATGGCTACGTTGATGCTAAATACAAACCCAACATGACCAGAGAGGAATGTCTACAGTTTGCCACCAATGGTACAGTTAAATAAACTGATTTATGTGTCTAACTTTAAAAACTAGGTTAAGATAACTCTTATTAAGATAACTCAGTTGTCATTACATTCTGCGAATTGGTGCCATGTAATTGTCAAAATCTCTGTTGATAATTTTCCCTCTTTCTACTGATTTTCTTCCTCTTATTTTATCTCTTTGTCCACAGCTCTTGCTCTGGCAATGGGCAGGGACAACGTCAGCGGAGGTGTTGCTCACCTGGTGGTGATAACAAAAAAAGGGGTGGAGCATGTAGTTGTACCTGGAAACAAGCTGCCAAGATTCCATGATGAATGACTGATTTTCTGTCTCTCACCTTAAAACTTAAGAATTACAGGATTATCACCAGAATTTAACTGCTGTATTCTGTTATTTTAATAATTTTTGGAAAAATAAAAAAAAATCATAACCTCATTGTTCTTTCTTGGTTTTGGCTTCTTTGTTCTTTAAAACATCTTCAAATACACTTCTGAAATAACATGTTTGGTAGCAGCTGTTGACTGGTGACATGTAAAGTGTTCATCACTTATTACCACAAGGTTTTATACAGCTCAAAAATTAGAATATTGTGAAAAAGTTCACCATTTTTTCCTAGTGTGGGCAGGTACCAAGTCCTGCAGAAAAATAAAATCAGCATCTCCATAAAGCTTTTCAGCAGAAGGAAGCATGATGTGTTCTAAAATGTCCTGGTAGATAGCTAGGTTGATTGTGAGCTTCAGTGGACCAGAACCAGCAGATGACATGGCAACCCAAATCATCACAGAGTTTGAAAACCTCCCAAAGGAACTTCAAGCAATGTGGATTCTGGGACTCTCCACTCTTCCTACACATACTGTGACCTTGATTAACAAAAAAATTGCACATTTTAATCTGAAAAGAGGACTTTAGACTACTGAGCAACAGTTCAGTTTTTTCTCCTTAGCTAAGGTAAGACTTCTGACGTCTCTGGTTCAGGAATGGCTTCACATGAGGAATGTGAAATTTGTATCCAATGTATTAGATTTGTCTGTGTGTGGTGGTTCTTGATGCGCTAACTCCAGCCTCAGTCCACTCCCTGTGATGCTTCGCCATATTCTGTATTGGATTTTACTTAACAATTCTCTCAAAGATGCAGTCCCTGTTGACGCGCACATTTTTGTACCACACTTTTTTCTTCCACTCAACTTTCTATGACTGCTAAATTCGAATTTTCTGAGTCACAGAATAAACAAAAAAATTATAAGAAATAAAAGCTTAAAATATTTCACTCTATGTGTAATATAATATATAATATATGAATTTCACTTTCTGGTATGAGGGACAAAAATATTGAACCAATAAGTTTTACAGAATTTAAGCTTTGTGATCAGGCTGAGCAGTTATTGCATACTGCGGAGGAGGAAGAGTTTAACTTTCGATTTCGGTTCACAACAGGAAAAAAATGGAGTCTGATATTTGAGTCTAAAGCTAACTTGATACACCAAAGACTTCCATAAGCGCTGGCGTATTTAAGCTTTATGAGCATTTTCTTTAACAAGTGCACCTTTTCAAACCGGAGCTGTTCCCTGCGCGTCGCTTCGTTTTCAGATCCTGTCAGTTTTTCCTTAGCTGTCGTCGTTTAAAGCAGTCTGCCATGTTGGGAGAAGCAGAGCCGCAATGGTTGTCCGAGGAGGTGAAAACAGGAGTAAGTAAATTACTTTTAATATGATAGAGAAACTTTCTGGCGTTGTTAATGTGCACAGCTTCATATTCCTGTATTGAAAATATATTTGTGATTCTTTTTTTGTAGACAACTATAATTGCCATAGAGTTTAATGGTGGGGTCGTGCTGGGATCTGATTCACGAGTATCTGCAGGGTATGTGACTGATACATAAACCAGTGTGACGCGCCTAACCTTCTTCAAATGATCTAAAATATTTGCTTTACTGATTCTGTTCCCAAAATTCCATGATCCCTCTGTCCCTACAACCAGGGCATCAGTGGTGAACAGGGTGATGAATAAACTGTCTCCACTTCATGATAAGATCTACTGTGCTCTGTCAGGATCTGCAGCAGATGCTCAGACCATCGCTGAGATGGTAAACTACCAGCTGGATGTCCACAGGTGAGGCCACATTTAGTAGCAATAAAGCAGGAAAGAAAAGCACGAGTTTTGCAAATGTATACTGTTAATGAAGCCTTTTTCTTTTCTGTTTTTACAAATTTACTTTTAATATATCTTGGACCATCTGTCTGCCGGTCTTTGTACTTGGTGCTCCCAGGGACTAGTGCATCATCTAAGATGTGTACTGGTATAACTAAATAAATTGGAAACATTTAAATTTTAGCTCCAAACATTAATGAACATTCATTCTATCATAAGCTAATCAAAGATTTTACTTGACCAAATCCCTCTCTCTGAAATGTTAACTCAAGGCTTTACTGCATAATTTGAATCTTAAATGCCTGACTTAAGTCTGATGGACATTTAGGAAGGAAAGAGGAGGGACTCCAAGAGAGCCACCACTGGCCTTTAAGCTCTTGCATACCTGAACAATCTTGATAAAACTAATGTTATGGGGCCTTAGTTGCTCTGATATTTTGGTTCTCTGGGAACCAAATTTTGACCACTGCAGGTGCAATTTCAGCTTTATTGTCTCTGGCACTGCCAACAGAAAATATTTTAACACAACCTTTTAGCCGGGAAAGTCACCCTCCAACTGGTCAGTGGTCTCTCTCCAGGCTCTGGCCTCTGAATGTGTTGGTGGTTTTCTCTATTGGACTTATGAACCGAATTGTAACCAGTTTGCTGGAAGAGCTTTATAAATTTTGACCAAGTGGAAAACTATTGATTAATTTGATTTAGTCCTTGTTGAAGAAAGAGAGCAATGATAACCATTCAATCAGCTTTATTAATTTAGCCTTAAAAGGGAGACAGGTCTTTCAGTATCAGACGTGTTACTGAGCAGATCCGAGACCAAATCCAATGAGACAAAGGTCAACACTTCCTTATATCAGTTTGGCAAAAACCTCATGTGGCCTGGCATCCCTCTTGGAAGAGCAGAGGTGAGAATCAACCTGACTTTCCTGCAGACTTTCTCGGCTCCTCTGCAACAAAGTGTTTGCTGAACCAGCAGAGGCTGCAGTGACAGGAAGAGAAACGAAACACCTTTTGTTCAGGCACATTTCCCCTTTAGCTTGTAAATGCCTTGGGAATGACCAACAGGAGGGGGCAGAAAGGAAAGTGGAAGCCACTGTCAGTTCAGACTTGGTCGTCACCTCAGAAGGACAAAAGCAATTTAAATTATTTCATTACATCCTCTTCTTAGGTTTGGTTCTATATTTGTCTTAGAGTCAGCCTATCATTGTCTCTTCACGGCTCTCTTTTTCCTTCTGAATCAGCCATAGAGTACACAGAATGGTGCATCCAGGGTAGATTTGCTAAGTGTGGCATGTAGCCTAAAATAGCCATTCAGAGAAAAAGATTATACTATGCTCTAAACCTTTTGTTTACATCTCACAGAAGAGTCTTCCAAAGCAGAGGTCTCACTCAGTATCTCGGTTATAAACTGGTTTATTTTTAACAGGGAAAAAAAGGTTCACTTAATTTGAAAAGCTTACTGAGGTTTATAACTAACAGAGAAAGATTATTACTTTGGATGGTGTAATTTCGCATGCAAAGGTTTATCATAACAACTTCATATCTATAAGCATTTTAACAATCACAGGAGCATCCTCTGTGAAATAAATGATAATTGTAGCTGAGTGTAATGTTATGATGGATGTCTTTTGGCACAGTCTTAAACAGTCAGAAAACATGTGAGTATTAGTGTATATGTAAAAGTCAGCTTTCTGAGCATCTATACCGCTACACTAAACATTTTTAAGCATAATAATATTCTATTTCCCAAACTTAATATATCTCTTGTTAGTATGGAAATAGGTGAGGATCCGAAGGTTCGATCGGCGGCCAATCTTGTGAGGAACATCTCATACAAGTACAAGGAAGAGCTGTCAGCACATCTCATTGTAGCGGGCTGGGATAGAAGAGCAGGGGGACAGGTTGGTAAAATGAAGATGTTTGCTAGAGCAGGGAGGGAATAAATCACACTTCAAGTTTAAAAATATGTTCATATTTACCATAATAACTGTCATTTTCTTAGTTAACATCAAGGTTAATAACAGTACTTAATTAATTTATAATAGTAATTACTTTGTCAACATACTTGTTAAAGATGTTTACGTTGAATAACAAAGTTTAGCCTTGTGTGTATTTTTACTTTGACCTGTAGGTTTTTGCAACCCTGAATGGGCTTCTGACCAGACAGCCTTTTGCTATTGGCGGCTCAGGCAGCTCCTATGTTTATGGATTTGTTGATGCTGAGTATCGCAAAGGAATGAGCAAGGAGGATTGCCAGCAATTTGTTGTTAACAGTAAGGTTTTTTTTATATGTACATATAATTTGTATATAAATTATGTTTTGTTATTAGACTACATAACCAGATATACTATATTGCCAAACATATTTGTCTACTTTTACATTACATGAACTTTAAAGTCAGAACTGGGATGTTGGAGTTTCCTGCTTGTTATCGTTCGTATTTCCAGCAACTGTAACAGCAGTCTTATAACAACGACACAAGCACACAAGCACTGTTGAAACATCTTGTGGTATAAACACTGAAAAGGAGTACGTGTACGAATGACTAAATGTTGCATAAATAATAAAGAACTGCTAAAACAGTCACAATGAGAAGGTTTTACTACAATGAATGCGAGTAGCAACCATCTTGAATGCAGAAGTCGGGTATGGTTGTGTTGCCCTGACTTTCCGGCTTGTTATTCCAACTTTCTTGGGTGTTCCAGTTTTCTACTCGGAGTAGCCATGGGAGTGATTGCAACATCAGAATTAATTGATTTATGGGTTATCAATATGTTTTTTTATTCTTAAAGCCTATATTTTAAAGTTTTTAACTTCCATTTTCTATTTCTCTTCCAATTTTCTTTTTCTCTGACTCCAGCACTCTCTTTGGCCATGAACCGTGATGGCTCCAGCGGTGGTGTGGCCTACTTGGTTTCTATTGATGAACACTGCACAGAGGAGAAAGTCATTCTGGGAAATGACTTACCCACCTTTTTTGATCAGTGATACAATAGTTTTATTCATCATACAATTTTCAGACACAACTCTATGCTTTGAATTGTACTATATCCTTATAATAAAATACTTATAAAAAATGACATTTCTAAGTATTTTTTATGTTAATAAATATTGATCAAGTTGGAAAGTCATCATTAATTCATTCAATATGAAATTAGATATGGGGTGATCTTTAAAATAGGCAATCACCTTATTCTTGTGATTAGAAAAACGGGCAACTTATTATCAAGTATATTATAGTATATGTATGTAATTTATTTTTATTTGGTAAGGCCAACATCTTAAGCATGTTGAAAACTCAAGTATCAAATTATGTCACAATTCTTTGAATATACTATACAGAAGTCACAAACATGTGGTTTATGTTTAAAATTGCCATGAAGTATTTTTTCTTTAGCACAGAAAGTACTCCTGGATCAGTGCTTCTGTGTTTTTGTGTGTCTGCTCTGTCTTCTGAAACCTCCAGTCGGTCATGGCAGATGGCTATTTACACTAAGCCAGGTTCTGCTGGAGGTTTCTACCTGTTAAGTCGCTACATGAGGAGTCATTGCTGCAAAAGGACACCATGCAGTCGGCTGGATTATCTTGATAGAAAACGTTTTACCAATTGGCATTTCAGGCTGAACCTGACTACACTATGATGTAATTGGAATGTATATAATTGAATCTGTTTCTATGATTGAATTGGAATGAACTGAATTAACTATATATTTGTGTAAATTGGAGATCTTTGACTTGTGGAGTGCCATTGGGACATTTATTGTGAACCGGACTGAATTAAATAGACTGAATTGCTAACTCTGTTTCTTTTCAACTGATTTATAATCTCACTCCCCCCAGGTTTGTATATTTACTTTTGCTTAGGGGAATATGTTTGAACAATAGCAAATATGTATTTGCCGCTATGAAAGTGATTATGTCCGCCATCACATTAGCCCTTCACTGCATTTAAGGGAAACCCCTAAACTTACCAGAAAATGAAACTGAAAGTAAAAACTAAAACGCTTTAGTTAGAGCAGATCAGGTCATATGAGGACGACTGCAGCTGAAACATGGCAGAAAAAGCCGTAACAACAATTCACAAAGTCGTCGCTTTGATTGTAGCAGTTTGTGTTGATCTGTCTTTATTTTACGCATCAGGATTAGTTGTAATTCACAGCGTTTTGGGGCATTTTGCGCATCTGTGGCTTTCTGCAGCTCTACGATGGTCAGCAGTAACTGGTTTAACTTTGGTGTTCCTGGGAGACCTGAGTCCGCTGCTGATCCGGTTCATAACGGCCTACAGTCTGCTTCCAGCGGTGTTGGAGACCGGAACCAGGGCTCTTTACCGGGAGGAGAGCCAATGTGGACCGGTGGCGGATATTTGCTGCTGGCTGATGTTCGCCGGAGCGTCGCTGGGAGCTGCGCTGTTCTGGGAGATCATCATCCCTGACAGCGATGAAAAGGCCGAGAATAAGGAGCAGAAACAGAAGTCCAGAGTTCTGGTCATGAGGGTTCTCCACCTGTACAAGCCGGACTATCCCAAGCTGTTCGGAGGCTTTGTGTTCCTCTCATTAGCAGTTATGTGTAAGTAAAACCAAGATGATTGATAGGATTTTAACACAATTATGCAAAAAAAAAAACCTGTTTATCAGTTAGGAACAAATAAGATAATGTTGAGTTTTCATTTTATTTTTTATATATGATCATGATAAACTGATTATGTTTTGCTGCATTTTGTTTTTATTTCAGGTGAGATGTTTATCCCATTCTACACAGGCAGGGTCATTGACATCCTTGGAAGTCATTACCAACAAACTGAATTCCTCACAGCTCTCTTCTTCATGGGCCTGTACTCTGTTGGAAGGTATGAAGCAATGTTGATCTTCCATTTACAGTGGGGAGAACAAGTATTTGAAACACCGCTGATTTTGCAGATTTTTGCACTTGGAAAGCATGTAGAAGTCTTTAATTTTTATTATAGGTAGTCTTCAACTGTGAGTGACAGAATCTAAAACAAAAATCCAGAAAATCACATTGTGTGATTTTTAACCATTAAGAATTCTGGCTCTAAAAGGCTTGTTAGATCTTCTTTAAGAGGCCCTCCTGTTCTCCACTCATTACCTGTATTAACTGCACCTGTTTAAACTCGTTATCTGCATAAAAGACACCTGTCCACACACAATATCAAACAAACTCCAACCTCTGCACAATGGCTAAGACCAGAGGGCTGTGTAAGGACATCAGGGATAAAATAGTAGACCTGCACAAAGCTGGAATGGGCTACAGGAAAATAGCCAAGAAGCTTGGTGAGAAGGCAACAACTGCTGGCACAATTATAAGAAAATGGAAGAAGTTCAAGATGATGGTCAATTTCCCTCGTTCTGGGCCTCCATGCAAGATCTCACCTCGTGGGGCATCAATGATCATGAGGAAAGTGAGGGATCAGCCAAGAATTACACAGCAGGACCTAGTCAATGACCTGAAGAGAGCTGGGACCACAGTCTCAAAGAAGACCATTAGTAACACACTACACCGCCATGGATTAAAGTCCTGCAGCGCACAGAGTGGCTCCGTAAGAAACATCTCAAGGTCCTAGAGTGGCCTAGGCAGTCTCCAGACATGAACCCAATCAAAAATCTTTAGAGGAAGCTGAAAGTTCGTATTTCCCAGCCACAGCTCTGAAACCTAAAGGATCTGGAGAAGATTTTTAAATCACTGCTGCAGTGTATGCAAACCATCTCACGAACTACAGGAAACATCTGATATCTGTAATTGCAAACAAAGGTTTCTGTACCAAATATTAAGTTTTGTTTTTCTGATGTATCAAATACTTATGTCATGCAAAATCACACAATGTGATTTTCTGGATTTTTGTTTTAGATTCCATCACTCACAGTTGAAGAGTTCCTATGATAAAAATTTAAAACTTCTACATGCTTTGCAAGTGGAAAAACCTGCTAAATCACCAATGTATCATATATTTGTTCTCCCCACTGTACATCCACTTGCATGTACCTGTATAAAATAATTTTTTTTCTTTTACTTTGTAGCTCTGTGAGTGCTGGTTGCAGAGGGGGTATCTTACTTTGTGCCATCAGTTCTTTTACATGCAGAATCAAAGTGAAGCTGTTTGGTGCTTTGACCAAACAGGAGATTGGATTCTTTGAAACCGTAAAGACAGGTAATGCTGTATTGAACTAAGTTATTGTAACACATGGAATAAAATAAAAAGGGCACAATAACAGGATGAGTGAGAGCTATATTTTTTATCTATGCAGGTGAAATCACATCCAGGTTGTCTAAAGACACCACTCTGACTGGAAGAACAGTATGTCTGAATGTTAACGTGCTGCTGAGAACATTTATCAAGACGATGGGCATGATCTCCCTGATGATGAGTCTGTCATGGAAGCTCACATTTATTGTGCTGATGGAAACACCTATAACTGGTCTCATACAGAACTTGTATGACACTCGCTATCAGGTAACAAAAGGGGATGATGTATTAAAGGGGACATTTCATGCTTTTAAAAACTTCCCTTTGACACTTAAATTATTCAGTTGTGGTCTCTATAAAGTGGAACTGCAATGCTTTGGTCTGAATTCCTTGTTATTGTAGCTGTACGGGCTCCTCTTGTACCCCTAATCTGAGGTGACTTAGAGCAACTCGTTTTGGTGTGGTCTCTTTAAATGTTACTGAGGCACTTCACACCCCGCCCCCCTCCAGGTCAAAGAGCATTCCACTCCACCCTGTTTGGCCATTGTTGGAACAGTGTAATGAATTGTGTGAGTTAATACACCCAACAACCAAACATTTGGACTTACCCACTTGAAGTATTGGCATACTTGGGTTTGGATTACAAAATCAAAGTGAGAAGCAAAAATGGCGCATACATGAAATTGGTTAGCCGGAGGTCCATGACCTTATTTAGCTGTCCTGCAGCAAATACTGTGACGTAACAGTTGGAAAAACATAACAGATGATAGAGAAAACTGAAAGGACCGAGAAATAAGGATATCTCCGCAACACCTGGAGACTCCTTGAAACTCCAAGTACACAATAAAATGTATTTAAGGGCTAAAAACAGTGGATTTTGGATTATATACTCCCTTTAAAATGGTAGACACACATTCAAATCCACTTACAGGTCCTTCTCAAAATATTAGCATATTGTGATAAAGTTCATTATTTTCCATAATGTAATGATGAAAATTTAACATTCATATATTTTAGATTCATTGCACACTAACTGAAATATTTCAGGTCTTTTATTGTCTTAATACGGATGATTGTGGCATACAGCTCATGAAAACCCAAAATTCCTATCTCACAAAATTAGCATATTTCATCCGACCAATAAAAGAAAATTGTTTTTAATACAAAAAACGTCAACCTTCAAATAATCATGTACAGTTATGCACTCAATACTTGGTCGGGAATCCTTTTGCAGAAATGACTGCTTCAATGCGGCGTGGCATGGAGGCAATCAGCCTGTGGCACTGCTGAGGTCTTATGGAGGCCCAGGATGCTTCGATAGCGGCCTTTAGCTCATCCAGAGTGTTGGGTCTTGAGTCTCTCAACGTTCTCTTCACAATATCCCACAGATTCTCTATGGGGTTCAGGTCAGGAGAGTTGGCAGGCCAATTGAGCACAGTGATACCATGGTCAGTAAACCATTTACCAGTGGTTTTGGCACTGTGAGCAGGTGCCAGGTCGTGCTGAAAAATGAAATCTTCATCTCCATAAAGCTTTTCAGCAGATGGAAGCATGAAGTGCTCCAAAATCTCCTGATAGCTAGCTGCATTGACCCTGCCCTTGATAAAACACAGTGGACCAACACCAGCAGCTGACACGGCACCCCAGACCATCACTGACTGTGGGTACTTGACACTGGACTTCTGGCATTTTGGGATTTCCTTCTCCCCAGTCTTCCTCCAGACTCTGGCACCTTGATTTCCGAATGACATGCAGAATTTGCTTTCATCCGAAAAAAGTACTTTGGACCACTGAGCAACAGTCCAGTGCTGCTTCTCTGTAGCCCAGGTCTGGGGAATGCGGCACCTGTAGCCCATTTCCTGCACACGCCTGTGCACGGTGGCTCTGGATGTTTCTACTCCAGACTCAGTCCACTGGTTCCGCAGGTCCCCCAAGGTCTGGAATCGGCCCTTCTCCACAATCTTCCTCAGGGTCCGGTCACCTCTTCTCGTTGTGCAGCGTTTTCTGCCACACTTTTTCCTTCCACAGACTTCCCACTGAGGTGCCTTGATACAGCACTCTGGGAACAGCCTATTCGTTCAGAAATTTCTTTCTGTGTCTTACCTTCTTGTTTGAGGGTGTCAATAGTGGCCTTCTGGACAGCAGTCAGGTCGGCAGTCTTACCCATGATTGGGGTTTTGAGTGATGAACCAGGCTGGGCGTTTTAAAGGCCTCAGGAATCTTTTGCAGGTGTTTAGAGTTAACTAGTTGATTCAGATGATTAGGTTCGTAGCTTGTTTAGAGACCCTTTTAATGATATGCTAATTTTGTGAGATAGGAATTTTGGGTTTTCATGAGCTGTATGCCAAAATCATCCGTATTAAGACAATAAAAGACTTGAAATATTTCAGTTAGTGTGCAATGAATCTAAAATATATGAATATTAAATTTTCATCATGACATTATGGAAAATAATGAACTTTATCACAATATGCTAATATTTTGAGAAGGACCTGTACAGTACAGACCAAAAGTTTGGACACACCTTCTCATTCAAAAGGTTTTCTTTATTTTCATGACAATGAATATTGTAGCTTCACACTGAAGGCCTCAAAACTATGGATTAACACATGTGGAATTATATACTGAACAAAAAAGTGTGAAACAACTGAACATATGTATTATATTCTAGGATCTTCAAAGTAGCCACCTTTTGCTTTGATTACTGCTACGTACACTCTTGGCATTCTGTTTATGAGCTTCAAGAGGTAGTCACCTGAAATGGTTTTCACTTCACAGGTGTGCTCTGTCAGGTTTAATAAGTGGGATTTCAAGCCTTATAAATGGGGTTGGGACCATCAGTTGTGTTGTGCAGGAGGTGGATACAGTACACAGCTGATAGTCCTACTGAATAAACTCTTAGAATTTGTATTATGGCAAGAAAAAAGAAGCTAAGTAAAGAAAAACGAGTGGCCATCATTACTTTAAGAAATGAAGGTCAGTCAGTCTGAACAATTGGGAAAACTTTGAAAGTGTCCCCAAGTGCAGTCGCAAAAACCATCAAGCACTACAAAGAAACTGGCTCACATGAGGACCGCCCTAGGAAAGGAAGACCAAGAGTCACCTCTGCTGCGGACTATAAGTTCATCCGAGTCACCAGCCTCAGAAATCGCAGGTTAACAGCAGCTCAGATTAGAGAACAGGTCAATGCCACACAGAGTTCTAGCAGCAGACACATCTCTAGAACAACTGTTAAGAGGAGACTGTGTGAATCAGGCCTTCATGGTAAAATAGCTGCTAGGAAACCACTGCTGAGCACAGGCAACAAGCAGAAGAGACTTGTTTGGGCTAAAGAACAAAAGGAATGGACATTAGACCAGTGGAAATCTGTGCTTTGGTCTGATGAGTCCAAGTTTGAGATCTTTGGTTCCAACCACCGTGTCTTTGTGTGGCACAGAAGAGGTGAACGAATGGACTCTACATGCCTGGTTCCCACCTTGAAGCATGGAGGAGGAGGTGTGATGGTGTGGGGGTGCTTTGCTGGTGGCACAGTTGGGGATTTATTCAAAATTGAAGGCATACTGAACCAGCATGGCTACCACAGCATCTTGCAGCGGCATGCTATTCCATCCGGTTTGCGTTTAGTTGGACCATCATTTATTTTTCAACAGGACAATGACCCCAAACACACCTCCAGGCTGTGTAAGGGCTATTTGACCAAGAAGGAGAGTGATGGGGTGCTGCGCCAGATGACCTGGCCTCCACAGTCACCGGACCTGAACCCAATCGAGATGGTTTAGAGTGACCGCAGAGTGAAGGCAAAAGGGCCAACAAGTGCTATGCGTCTCTGGGAACTCCTTCAAGACTGTTGGAAAACCATTTCAGGTGACTACTTCTTGAAGCTCATCAACAGAATACCAAGAGTGTGCGTAGCAGTAATCAAAGCAAAAGGTGGCTACTTTGAAGAACCTAGAATATAAGACATATTTTCAGTTGTTTCACACTTTTTTGTTCAGTATATAATTCCACATGTGTTAATTCATAGTTTTGATGCCTTCAGTGTGAATCTACAATATTCATAGTCATGAAAATAAAGACAACTCTGAATGAGAAGGTGTGTCCAAACTTTTGGTCTGTACTGTATATATATATATATATATATATATGTATATATATATATATATATATATATATATATATATATATATATATATATATATATAGTGTGTATATATATGGTTGGACAATGAAACAGAAACACCTGTCATTTTAGTGTGGGAGGTTTCATGGCTAAATTGGACCAGCCTGGTAGCCAGTCTTCATTGATTGCACATTGCACCAGTAAGAGCAGAGTGTGAAGGTTCAATTAGCAGAGTAAGAGCACAGTTTTGCTCAAAATATTGAAATGCACACAACATTATGGGTGACATACCAGAGTTGAAAAGAGGACAAATTGTTGGTGCACGTCTTGCTGACGCATCTGTGACCAAGACAGCAAGTCTTTGTGATGTATCAAGAGCCACGGTATCCAGGGTAATGTCAGCATACCACCAAGAAGGACGAACCACATCCAACAGGATTAACTGTGGATGCAAGAGGAAGCTGTCTGAAAGGGATGTTCGGGTACTAACCCGGATTGTATACAAAAAACATAAAACCACCGCTGCCCAAATCACAGCAGAATTAAATGTGCACCTCAACTCTCCTGTTTCCACCAGAACTGTCCGTCTGGAGCTCCACAGGGTCAATATACACGGCCGGGCTGCTATAGCCAAACCTTTGGTCACTCATGCCAATGCCAAACGTCGGTTTCAATGGTGCAAGGAGCGCAAATCTTGGGCTGTGGACAATGTGAAACATGTATTGTTCTCTGATGAGTCCACCTTTACTGTTTTCCCCACATCCGGGAGAGTTACGGTGTGGAGAGGCCCCAAAGAAGCGTACCACCCAGACTGTTGCATGCCCAGAGTGAAGCATGGGGGTGGATCAGTGATGGTTTGGGCTGCCATATCATGGCATTCCCTTGGCCCAATACTTGTGCTAGATGGGCGCGTC
This sequence comes from Girardinichthys multiradiatus, assembly GCF_021462225.1. Lineage (NCBI taxonomy): Eukaryota > Metazoa > Chordata > Actinopteri > Cyprinodontiformes > Goodeidae > Girardinichthys > Girardinichthys multiradiatus. Next base: position 30,469,326 of record NC_061806.1, read on the forward strand.
ACTGCCAAGGACTACCGAACCATTCTTGAGGACCATGTGCATCCAATGGTTCAAACATTGTATCCTGAAGGCGGTGCCGTGTATCAGGATGACAATGCACCAATACACACAGCAAGACTGGTGAAAGATTGGTTTGATGAACATGAAAGTGAAGTTGAACATCTCCCATGGCCTGCACAGTTACCAGATCTAAATATTATTGAGCCACTTTGGGGTGTTTTGGAGGAGCGAGTCAGGAAACATTTTCCTCCACCAGTATCACGTAGTGACCTGGCCACTATCCTGCAAGAAGAATGGCTTCAAATCCCTCTGACCACTGTGCAGGACTTGTATATGTCATTCCCAAGACGAATTGACGCTGTATTGGCCGCAAAAGGAGGTCCTACACCATACTAATAAATTATTGTGGTCTAAAACCAGGTGTTTCAGTTTCATTGTCCAATCCCTGTATATATATTTCAAGCTATAGGCAGGTGTGAAAAATGCTGTAAACAAGAAATGCTTTCAAAAATGGAAGTGTTAATTATTATCATTAATCACCAAAATGCAGTGAATGAACAAAAGAGAAATCTAAATCAAATCAGGATATCAGGATATATGTATATATATGTACCACCCTTTGCCTGCAAAACAGCATCAATTCTTCTAGGTAAACTTGCACACAGTTTTTGAAGGAACTCGGCTGGTAGGTTCTTTCAAACATCTTGGAGAACTAACCACAGATCTTCTGTGGATGTAGGAATTCTCACATCCTTCTGTGTCTTCATGTAATCCCAGACAAACTCAATGATGTTGAGATCAGGGCTCTAAATTCAGTCCAAATATGTATACAGACAAAACTACATTACATACATTCCAATTATATCCTAGTTATAAAACAATGCATTCAAGTTCAGTTTATTATGCAATCTGATAAAAAGTTTTCTAATGAAACTCAGCAGACTGCATTGAGTTGCTCACTTTGGAGCTTCCGAACAAGCATCTGTTCTTAAGACTAACAGGACAAAAACACTAACCACCAAATTTAGACGAGTATAGAGTACCAAAATCCAAGGGAACATTTTTCAGTACCGATCTTAATGGGTTGTTGTGTCCTCAACTCAGCTGACCTGGGTTCCACTCCCAGCCTAGGGCATTTACTGTTTGTGGTTGACTTCTTTGTCTAACCCTGTTTGTATCTATTAACTAACCAGTCTTATGATGGACATTAGACAGAAGCATTTAAGCACAAAATCTCACACAGCTGGCAGATTACAATAAAAAAATTTTTCCAACCAAACATTTTGTCCCTAATTATAAACGAAACAGGAAAGTCCCAATGCTTAATAAGACAATGCACAAGGGGTGTCATTATTGATATAAATGGCATGTTAAAAATTATTTATATCCTTTTCAATAATCAATGTAAAAGTCCTAATTAGGATTATATTAGTCAAGTGCTTCTAATAAGTCCTAACAGGCTTTTGTTTTTATGGTATGTTTGGTATTTTTGATGATTGATTTAGCTGTTGCAGTTATAGCCAAGTTTATGAAGTTAAAAAGCCTCCTTCTTGTCACCCTAATCTTTACCTCCCTCTACAAATTCTCTTTCAGATTCATGTGCAGGCTCTGGCTGAACCACCCCAATAGGTTCATCGTATTTCCAGTCAGAAGTAACATGTTTGTCAAATTAAAGCATTACTTTTAATCTAAACCCATCAGCGGCATGAATCGTGTTGGGACAGAAAATCCTTATTCATCTTATTTTCTTTTATCTACAAGTTCCATAACATAGAGAGAAATCTATGATCCATATTCATAGATGTTTGCAATCATGTTAACAGCATGCATTTATTAACCTTGAAAGAAATAACTTTTGTTAACCTGTTTGGCACATTTATTTGCTCATCAGCATGGACAAATACTGGTATTGCAAAGAATATTCACAAAGTTTCTTGTTTTCCATATGCAATAACAGACACTGACCATTTTAAGGCATAAAGTTAGTAAACCTAATAGTGGGATCCATGAATACATTATGCCTCTATAAACGTCTAAGAAATTTAGAATTCACTAACAAGAAAGGCTACCAAATTACTCCAAACCAAACGTTTACTGTCTATTGATGTAGTGACTTTGTTCGGTTTAGGTGGTTTCTGATTCTGGAGAGTCAAACTATTTCTTTCAAGATTCTACAATTGAATATGCTCTCAAGTCAAGTCAAGTCTAGTTTATTTAAAAAGCGCTTTTCAGCAACAAGGCACTCAAGGCGCTGTACATAAGGAAAAACATTGCAATGATACAGAAAATCAAACAACAGAGGTAATAAAAACATAAAAACAATAGAATGATGGATAAGAAAACAAAAGGAAAAATTAGACTGAAAACTTAACTAATAATATTTAGATAACACATTCAAAGGTCACTCTAAACAAATACGTTTTTAATCTTGATTTAAAACAACTTAGAGTTTCAGCACTTTTACTGTTTTCTGTGAGTTTATTCCAGATTAGTGGAGCATAAGAACTAAAAGGTGCTTCTCCATGGTTGGTTCTGGTTCTGGGTACGCAGAGTAGATTTGAGCCAGAAGACCTGAGAGGTCTGGGTGGTTGATACACTGACAACAAGTCTGTAATGTATTTTGGTGCTAAGCCATTCAGTGATTTATAGACTAACAGAAGTATTTTAAGCTCTATTCTCTGAGCTACAGTGGTTTCTCACTGTATTAACTGAAGCTGTGTGAACTTCTAAACGCTCTTCCTTTGGTCCTAAGATTATTACTTCAGTTTTGTTTTGATTCAGCTAAAATTTAGGCCCATCCAAGCATTGATTTCTTCTAAGCATTTACCCAGCGCTTGAATGGGTTCAAGGTCACCTGGTGACATCGTAACGTATAGCTGTGTGTCGTCTGCATAGTTATAATAACTTACGTTGTTGTTTATTAAAGTCTGAGTTAGGGGAAGCATGTAGATATTGAATAGGAGGGGCCCTAAGATGGACCCTTGGGGAACGCCACATGTGATTGTTGTGGTCTCTGATATAAAGTTACCTACTGACAACAAAAAGTCCCTGTCCTTCAAGTAGGATTTAAGCCAATTGAGTGGTGTACCAGAAAGGCCGACCCAGTTTTCCAGGCGCTCTAATAAAATGGAGTGATCAACAGTGTTGAATGCTGCACTAAGGTCCAATAAAACCAGCACTGTGGTTCTTCCACAGTCTGCATTTATACGGATGTCATTGAACACCATGACAAGAGCGGTCTCTGTACTGTGGTGAGCAGGAAGTCTGACTGGAAGACATCGAAGCAGTTGGTCGTTGTTAGGAAGTTGTTTAACTGCTGGAACACAACTTTTTCAATAATCTTACTGATGAAGGGGAGGTTTGATATAGGCCTATAGTTCTGTAGTAGCAGCTTGTCCAAGTTGTTCTTTTTCAATAGAGGTTTGATAATTGCTGTTTTCAGGGCCTGGGAGAAAACACCTGGCAAAAGGGATGTGTTTATTATTTGTGTTAAATCAGATGTTATTACAGGCAAAGCTTTCTTAAGGAAAGCTGTGGGTAAAACATCAAGACAGCAGGAAGAAGAGCTTAGTTGCTGTACGATTTCTTCTAAGTTGTTGTAGTTTATTTGGTGAAATTGGGAGATTTTGTCAAAATCAGTTCTAGTTGGAGACAACATTGGTACTGGAGTTGATGTGGATGTGCTGACTGCCCCTCTGATCTTTTGGGTTTTTTCAGTAAAGAAGTTAGCAAATTCATTGCAGGCCCTGGTAGAGAGGAGTTCAGATGCTACAGTTACAGGAGGGTTTGTTAACCTGTCGACCGTGGCAAATAATGCACCAGCATTGTTAATGTTTTTGCTGATGATTTCAGAAAAGAAAGATTCCCTTGCATTTTTCAGTTGTAGGTTATATCTGTATAGTCTCTCTTTATAGATAATATAGTGAGCCTGGAGTCCAGTGTTTCTCCACCTGCATTCAGCTTTTCGACACTCCTTTTTTTCTGACTAGTGTAGCACTTCTCCACGGAGACATTTTCTTCCCAAAAACGACTTTCACTTTAGTTGGAGCAATTGAATCAATGATGTCTGAGATTTTACAATGAAAGTTATCTACCAGCTCATCTACAGTGTTACAGGACAAAGTGGAGGTAGAAAAGTAAATCTGGTTAAAGGTTTCAGCAGCACCGTCCTTAAAGATGCATTTTCTTATAATATCGCTTTGGCAAACTGAGTCATTGCAGATGATGCTTTCAAAAATAACAGAAAAGTGGTCAGATAGGGCAACATCAGTTACAGACACCTTGGAAATGTTTAGACCCTTAGTGATGATCAAGTCCAAAATATGTCCCTGTTTGTGCGTTTGCTGTTTAACATGTTGAGTCAAACCAAAATGTCTAAGAGTGTCACATAAATCTATTGTACTTCTGTCTTCAGGATTGTCCATGTGAATGTTGAAGTCTCCAACAATAATTAAACAGTCATAATCAACACATATCACAGATAAAAGCTCATTAAAATCATTGATAAAGTTTGTTTTGGACTTAGGAGGCCTGTAAATATTCAAGAACATGGTTCGGACCGGGCTCTTTACCTGGAGAGCCAAATATTCAAAGAGTCAAATTTGCCCAGAAATACTTTTCTACACTCTAATAAATCTTTAAACAAAGTAGCCACCCCTCCACCTTTTCTTTGCTGTTTGCTCTCACAAAGAAAATTGTAGTTTGGAGGCGTCGACTCTATCAGAATGGGAGCTTCATTAAATTCATGTAAACATGTTTCTGTAAAAAACATAACATCAAGATTGTGGTCAGTAATGAAATCAATGATTAAAAATGATTTTCCTGACAGAGATCTAATGTTCAATAAAGCCAGTTTATATGACTTAGTTGCTGATATTAACTCTGTGTCTGGTTGTACCTGACAAGTTTATGGCTTTCGTTGATTTTTTATTATTGTCTCTTATCCTTTTGGCTTTGTTCTTTCTGTCATGTAAGCACAGAGATTTTACAACTAGCTCCTATTAGGGACCCAAGTTTTTCCTGGACATGCTCATTTCTGATAGAGTTACAACTGGGGCCCAGACTGTATCACAGAGAAGTGATTTTAAGGTCCTGATTAGGAAGAGATAGATTAGGAGGTGGTGGAGGTCTACGGCATTTGGAAGATGTTGGTTTAGTAGCAGGGCCTCGGCCACAGGGGGTGTTGAATGGAGAAGATGTCAGAGCCATTTGGGTCCCGATTTTAAGAGCTCCTTTCATGTTATCAGAATCCAGTAAAGCAAAAAGCGGGCTCAGTGGGGAGATGGGAGAGTTCTGTGCGGTCTGGGTCGGGGTCTGGGGTGAGGGGGGTTTACCGGGGTTGTCGGTCTGGGTCTGGGTTTTGGGCGAGGGGGGCATAACTGGGGGTCCACCTCTCCTGTGGATTTTGACGGGGAGACCTTTTGTGATGACCTCTCTTTCTCAGCCAACTGGCCGGTTGTTTCTGCTGGAGCTGTTGGAGGCAGCATTATCATTGTTGTTGATACTCCATGTTCTCTGCTGAAGGTCGAAGCTGCTGGCGGATTATTTACTGAATAGATGAGATTAGATGTGAGACGTCTGGCTCCTGGCTTGTTCAAACAGAAACCATCTTGCTTGAAGAGTTGTCTTTTTTCCCAAAAAATATTAAAGTTGTCGATGAAGTTCACAGATGTGGTAGCACATGTTTATTTCCAACCACTTATTAATCATCAGAAGTCTCAATAAAAACTCAACTCCACAGAAAATCAGTGCAAAGGGTCTGCTGAGAAACACCTTGATATTGAGACCTCCAACAATATTCAGCAGACAAATATTGAACTACTGAACTGGCAGTCATGCCAGCCCAAGGGAAAGCAGGAACTGCTAGAGTCTCTACCATTGTGCACTCAACTGTGATTTGTATGTGTCTGCACAGGCAACAGACAACGCACATACTTTACAAATCAAGAGTAAAAGTTGGATGAAATACATAATTTCTAAATACAACATTATATCAACATACTGTATATTTGGTATGGTTTTGTTTTATCTAACCCAAATCAGTTTATTTAAATCCTGGTAAACTAAAGAAAATTTCTCTTTTTCTGCCTTTTACTCTTTCCTCAGAGGTTGTTTCAGGCAATGCAGGACTCGATGGCTCGAACAAATGACTCTGCTAATGAAGTTGTGTTTGGTATTCGTGTGGTGCGAAGTTTCAACACAGAAAAGCATGAAGCTAATCGATACAATAAAAGATTACTGGAAATACACTCCCTAAAGATTCGACGGGACACTGTGAGGGCAATTTATCTGCTTGGACGCAGGGTAAGAAATTTGTGTGTGGATTTTTAAAGTTTTAGAAAAGTGTACAGACTATAAGTGAATGTAATGTCATCTAATTTAACAGTCTTTTGATGTTTGCTTCTAGTTGACAGGTTTGGGAATGCAGGTATTCATTTTATATTATGGCAGACTCTTCATCCAGATGGGACAGATGACCACTGGAAACCTGGTTTCCTTCATCATCTACCAGTCAGACCTTGGGAACAGCATCCGGGTGGGTTTTCAATTGCGCAGCTAACTGAAATTTTTGATTGGAAACATTTGTGGTAATTTGTGGTAAAAACTAATACTGATTTCATCCACAAGTTTGATGTGTCAATACACTCAGACAATAATACAAGAATACAGTTTGCGTTTAATATGCACATGCACTATTCACACACTGTAAGGCCAAAGTACCCTCAGAGTAGTCAGAGCATTGGATGATGACAGTTACATTGCACACACAAGGAGCACCTACAGTAGCTAAGACATTTTTCTGTAATATTTACCACTGTTTAGGCTATAGTTGCAAGACACACCTTTTATTTATCTCTTGTTATTTTGTCATGATTATAATTGTCTGCATTGAGATGTAACATTATTCTGCTTATTGTAATTTCTTCTGTTTTGTTTGTCGTGGCTGTTGCTGTTGTTTCTCTGATTACCCCAGGCCATTTTGTTCTTTGCCCCTTTGTTTCTTTATAATTATTGTGGCCTGTCCAATCTGCTGTCTGAATCAGATACAACCAATGCTTTTGTAGAGCAAATCTGCCTCCAACACTACAAGGCAACCAGTCCCACCATACTATTTCCCTAAGCTCTCAGGACAAGACTGGATGACCCACTTGAAGAATTATGGGGGATTCAAAAGACCACTTCGAAGCACATCTCACACTACTGCTATGGATTGTCGCACACCTCTCTAACACAGAAATTGTTATCTTCCAGACACTCACATATATATTTGGTGACATGCTGAACTCAGTGATGGCTGCTGGGAAAGTGTTTGAGTATATAGACCGAAAACCTCAGATTAGCACAGATGGAAAACTCACACCGGATCAGCTGGAAGGACGTATCAGCTACTGTGGTGTGAACTTCGCCTATCCTTCAAACCCTGACAAAACTGTGCTGCAGGTGAGAAAATATTATGATGTTTAGGTTTAGGATACGTGTAAGGAAATCATGTGGCTAGATTAATACAGCTGATAAAGGAACTTGTATGTTTATAATTTCAAATATTGCAGTTTTACTAAGTAATGCTCATGGTCTCTGTGTTGTTTCAGGACTTCAGCTTGGAGTTGAAACCAGGTCAGGTGACAGCTCTTGTGGGTCCATCTGGAGAAGGAAAAAGCACCTGTGTGAGTCTCCTACAGCGATTATATGAGCCTCAAGAAGGAGAAATTTTACTGGATTATGAACCGCTGAAATCCTACGACCATCATTTCTTCCACAACAAGGTATTTAAAAATGTTTTTTCTGTTTGTGCTATTCCCTGATAAGAGCTCTCCCTTTTTTCTTTTTAAAATTATTTAAAATTCATATAAATGAAATAAATAAACCTTTAGGATTTTACATGTATATGTAAACAGTGTTAATTAGAAAGTCTAAAAATGCATCTAACAGATTGCAGTGGTGAGCCAGGAGCCTGTTCTCTTCTCTGGATCCATCAGAGATAACATCACCTACGGACTCACTGACTGCTCAATGGAGAAGATTGAGGAAGCAGCACGCAAAGCCAACGCCCATGATTTTATTAAACAACTGGAGAAAGGCTACGACACAGGTAAACCGGTCTGGTAAACCGGTCTGACTTCATTGCTCATCCTGTGTTTCCTTTTTTTGCACATGGCTGAGTGCAAACACAAAGATCTGCTTTTATATTTGGGGATGGTTTGATTAATAAAACTAGAAAAGATACTGGTTAATAAAGACTGGATTTTAGATTTGACATTCATATAAGCATTTGTTCTGTGTAGATTTCCTGTAAACAAAATGTAAACAATTTTCACGGAGTAATTTAAGGGTCTGTGATATTTTTTTCTGCATCTGTTAAGTTTTTCATGTTGTCTCTGAGACTCTCCGTTTTTATTTTGTCTTGTTTTTAATTTGACAGAGGTGGGGGAGAGTGGCGGCCAGTTATCCAAGAGTGAGAGGCAGCGGATCGGCATTGCTCGAGCTCTGGCCAGAGAGCCAAAAATCATCATTCTGGATGAAATAACCAGCTCTCTGGATGCTGAGAATGAAAACAAGGTATGGTGTGATTTAGGGAAAGCCTGAACATTTACTTTTGTTTATAGTAGATGCAACCATGTTAACAGCATGCTGCAGCAGGCTGCAAAAAAGATGAGGAACAGGAGATGATTAATTTCATGTTCCAGTTTTGGTTCCTCCAAAAAATACATTGAGAACTAACACAGAATTCAAGATACAGATTTCTTCTGTTTTTACTTTTTTGTCTCACTAAAATGTTTCAGATGATTAAACAGATTTTAGTGTCAGACAAAGATGCCCTGAATAAATACCAAGTTACGTTTTCCAATAATTATTTCAATTATTGAAAAAAGCCAACCCTACCAACATGGCTCTAGTGGAAAAGCATACCTAAGAGTGCTTATGCTTAAAGACCCATACTGATGGCTGAACATCACCATCAGGATTTTTTGCTAGCGAGCAGAATTCATGGTTCTATCAATTAAGGCAAGTCATTCGGGCTCTGAAGAAGCAAAGCTGCCCCAGACATCACACTACCATGATTGATTGTTAAAATCATCATGATACCCAAGACTTTTGGGAATTTATTTAGCAAGTGTGAGATGGGTCCTTGTGTTATTTTTTTGTTCAGTAGTTGTTTTCTCATTTGAACTCTCTCATGGATGACATTTTGCCCAGTATCATTATGAACTCTTAGCTTAGCATGTGAGTTCTTTTGTGATCTCCTGGATGAGTCACTGTGCTCTTAGAGTAATTTTGGTTGGCCAGCCACTCCAGGGAAGGTTCAACATTGTTTTCTCCATGTATGAATATTAGCTCTCACTGTGGTCAGTCGGTGTCCCACAGCCTTTCATATAATCCCAATGCATTTATATTTAAACAGATTTTCGAATTGGGGTATGCATATCAACTTGTTTATACTGCTTATTTTTAAATACATCGCATTTTATATTATCCGTTTAAAGCGCTGCAGTCATCAATCAAATTAAAGTTTTCCCCTGTTTTTTATTTATTGATCATATGTTTTGCAAATATATTTTATTGCCTAGCTATTTACATATGATGAAACTGTGTTTATTTTCTATTTTCTTTTCTATCTATCATGGTATATGATAATAATAATAAAAAAACACATGAAGGGCTTTTTCTGAGATGTTCTGGCTAAACATTGACAAAATATAGGTACTTTTAATAATAACATGTCATTGACTGTGCAGGTTCTTCAGGCCCTGGCAAGCTGTCCCAACCAGACCCTCCTGGTGATTGCTCACAGACTGAAGACCATCGAGAAGGCAGATCAGATTGTTGTGGTTAGAGGAGGTAAAGTCGAGGAAAAGGGGACTCACCAGGAGCTGATGGAGTTGCAGGGGAGCTACCATAAACTGAGAAATGAGCTGTTTGACGAGGCAAACTCACCACAGTGAACTACTGAAAATGATGTGTACTGAAACTGTAGCCTAAAGTGTGATAGATAATTTTGTACATCAGACATTTAGTTTTATATAGACATTGAAAATGTTTTCAACTCTTGTACTTTTATTTATTTTAAAGATTGTTGATGTTGATGTAATCACAAAATGAATATATTCTGTCGGATTTATCTTGATGATATCATTTTCGATTCCTCTCCTGGGAAATTATTGACAACAGGTCAATGTTGTTGCTATAAATCTTCATTTATAATCAGATCAGCCAAAGATGGCTTTGTGGTTAGTACATCTCAAATAAAAGATTAATCAGCAGCTAAAATACGCTTCTGCATTTTTGTGAAATTTCACAAACAAAAAATAAGGAACAGACATTTTTGTGAAAAGTCTGTTCCTTATTTTTTGATTGTGAAATATGTAAATATTTTGCCAATTCCATTTTCTGCTCAATTATGACCATTGAATGATGTGGAACATAAGCTATGGATAATCTTTTTCGAATTTATTTAACAAATTAGTAAAAACTGATTTTAAAAAAATTTTAAAGACCTCATAGGTCATAAGAACAAAAATACCTCACTTAAATTTATGAATACGATTAATAGTTTTTTGATAAACATAGTGATAATTGTTCAGATCTTATAGCTTTTGTATTCACTAGAATCTGTTCTGTTTACTGCATTTCTAGTTATAAGCTACCTGACTATTTTTTAATGCGGCATATAAAAACGAAATAAGTTTTGATGGTGAACCTTATTGTTTGGGGGTTGGGTTTTATAGTCCAATCTGACCTGGAAAGTCCCTGGTTATCAAACAAGTATGAGGAAAGCTGCCTGATTTGCTTAATAAGCAGCAATGCCTTTATTGGTTAAGTCAAAACATGATCTCCCTCTATCCACTGAGTTTGAGCTCAGCTTTGAAAACAGTTGAGGTCGTCTTATTACAATAAAGGTGCTACCATAAAATGGAGACCAGGGTCACGTGTCTCAAGGGCAGAGGCGCATACTTCTAGGAATAGTTTTACTGCACCATACTTTTTACTTTATCTTGAGTAATATTATTTTAAAGTAATGCTGCTCTTGAGAACTATTTCTGGCTACTCCACTCACCTTAAGTTATTTCATTAAACAGAAAACAACCACATTTTAACTAAAAATGCACCAGACAAACACACAGTTTATGTTAAAGGGAGATTTGTTCATACACAACCTTATAATTTATTTTAATTAATTAATTTTCACTTATTTGAGCCTGCTGGGCCATTTGGAGGGCAATTCACTGTAAATGTTAAATGATTTCACTACAGCACAGTTCTAATATATATCCAAATATGTATATATATATATACATATTGGGCCAATTCTCTTTACTATATATATGCTTCCAATAGGTCAAATTATCAGGCAGCATAGGATAAATTTTCACTGTTACACTGATGACACTCAGCTTTACTTACCCATGAATCCTGATGAGCCCAACCAGTTAGATAGACTACAAGCAGGTCTTAAAGATATAAAAACTTGAATGACTTTAAATTTTTTGCTTCTACATTCAGACAAGACAGAAGTTGTCGTCTTTGGACCGGAGTCTTTAAAAAAGAAACTGCTTAGTCAATCACTTAACCTGGATGGCATTAAATTGACCTCCGATAATAAAGTAAAAAACCTTGGTGTTATTTTTGACCAGGACATGTCATTTAAATCCTATATTAAAGAGGTTTCTAGGATTTCCTTCTTTCACCTCTGGAACATTGCCAAAATTAGAAATATCCTGTCCAGGAGTGATGCTGAAAAACTAGTCCATGCATTTGTTACTTCAAGGCTGGACTATTGTAATTCCTTACTATCAGGATGTTCACAAAGTGCAGTTAAAAGCCTTCAGCTGATTCAAAATGCTGCAGCAAGAGATCTGATGAAAATTAAAAAGAGAGATCATATTTCTCCTACTTTAGCTTCCCTTCATTGGCTCCCTGTTAAATCCAGAATAGAATTTAAAATTCTCCTCCTCACATATAAAGCCCTTAATGATCTAGCTCCATCATACATCAGAGATCTGATTGTTCCATATGTTCCTAACAGAGCTCTTTGTTCTCAGACTGCAGGTTTACTGGTGGTTCCTAGAATCTCTAGAAGTAGAATGGGAGGCAGATCCTTTAGTAGACACCCTGTCTACTTTTAAGGCTAGGCTTAAAACTTTCCTTTTTGATAAAGCTTATAGTTAGAGTGGCCTAGTTTATCAGGGAGGGAGCCTTCCTCCCTCCCTGTTGGTTGGAGTAAGGGGGAGTCAGGTTTAGCCTAAACCGGCTGAGTTATGGTTGAGGTCCAAACACACCCTCCATTTCTGCTGTCTGACAGAGAGAGGTATCCCAATCCTTGTGGTTTTTAATATAACAATGGCCATCAGTGGGACCCTTTGTGGGGTTCCTTGAGACGACATTGTTGTAAATAAGCGCCGTTTAACTAAATAATCTGAACTGAAACTATCTGTGTTGTTATGCTGCTATAGGCTTAGGCTGTGTGAGTGAGCGGCCATCTGCCCGAGGGGGTTGAGAAAACAGAGCAGAGACACAAAAAGAACAAAGAAGCACTGATCCAGGAGTACTTTCTAAGGGAAGGAAAAGTAAATGTTAATGGATGTAGCTCCTTTAGTCATTTCACCTAGAAAGAAAGAACAGATAAACTCTAAGCCAGTTTTCAAGGTTAGAGTCTGAAAGAGAGCACATAGAGTTAGTCACAGTAAAAGCTCAGTCAATTGCAACGTCTAGGAGAGAGAAAGGGTTAAACACTGAAAGACAGGGCCATGTGGATCATCGGTAGAGGGTGACCATTAAGTTGTTACCAGCAGAAGCTCGGACGATGCCCCTCTCCAGAAAGGTGTCACAGGTAGATACAGAGTCAGGCCAGGTGTAGCTTCTAGGAAGATAAAAGAGAGAGAACAAAGTTAAAAGCTGAAATAACAGCAAATAATGCAAAATTGGAGAGTAGTGTGAGAATGTAGCGAAGAGGGTGAAAGTGGTCATTATGTCCTCCAGCAGCCTAAGCCTATAGCAGCATAACTACAGAGATAGCTCAGGATAACCTAAGCCACTCTAACTATAAGCTTTATCAAAAAGGAAAGTTTTAAGCCTAGCCTTAAAACTTTCCTTTTTTTAAGGCTAAGCTTAAAAAAAGCCTAGCCTTAATATATGTATTAATATATATATATATATATATATATATATATATATATATATATATATATATATATATATATATATATATTTCCAACAGTCTTGAAGAAGTTCCCAGAGATGCTTAGCACTTGTTGGCCCTTTTACCTTCACTCTGCGGTCCAGCTCACCCCAAACCATCTCGATTGGGTTCAGGTCCGGTGACTGTGGAGGCCAGGTCATCTGGCGCAGCACCCCATCACTCTCCTTCTTGGTCAAATAGCCCTTACACAGCCTGGAGGTGTGTTTGGGGTCATTGTCCTGTTGAAAAATAAATGATGGTCCAGCTAAACAAAAACCGGATGGAATAACATGCCGCTGTAAGATGCTGTGGTAGCCATGCTGGTTCAGTATGCCTTCAATTTTGAATAAATCCCCAACAGTGTCACCAGCAAAGTACCCCCACACCATCAGACCTCCTCCTCCATGCTTCATGGTGGGAACCAGGCATGTACAGGTCCTTCTCAAAATATTAGCATATTGTGATAAAGTTCATTATTTTCCATAATGTCATGATGAAAATTTAACATTCATATATTTTAGATTCATTGCACACTAACTGAAATATTTCAGGTCTTTTATTGTCTTAATACGGATGATTTTGGCATACAGCTCATGAAAACCCAAAATTCCTATCTCACAAAATTAGCATATCATTAAAAGGGTCTCTAAACGAGCTATGAACCTAATCATCTGAATCAACGAGTTAACTCTAAACACCTGCAAAAGATTCCTGAGGCCTTTAAAACTCCCAGCCTGGTTCATCACTCAAAACCCCAATCATGGGTAAGACTGCCGACCTGACTGCTGTCCAGAAGGCCACTATTGACACCCTCAAGCAAGAGGGTACGACACAGAAAGAAATTTCTGAACGTATAGGCTGTTCCCAGAGTGCTGTATCAAGGCACCTCAGTGGGAAGTCTGTGGGAAGGAAAACGTGTGGCAGAAAACGCTGCACAACGAGAAGAGGTGACCGGACCCTGAGGAAGATTGTGGAGAAGGGCCGATTCCAGACCTTGGAGGACCTGCGGAAGCAGTGGACTGAGTCTGGAGTAGAAACATCCAGAGCCACCGTGCACAAGCGTGTGCAGGAAATGGGCTACAGGTGCCGCATTCCCCAGGTCAAGCCACTTTTGAACCAGAAACAGCGGCTACAGAGAAGCAGCACTGGACTGTTGCTCAGTGGTCCAAAGTACTTTTTTCGGATGAAAGCAAATTCTGCATGTCATTTGGAAATCAAGGTGCCAGAGTCTGGAGGAAGACTGGGGAGAAGGAAATCCCAAAATGCCAGAAGTCCATTGTCAAGTACCCACAGTCAGTGATGGTCTGGGGTGCCGTGTCAGCTGCTGGTGTTGGTAAACTGTGTTTTATCAAGGGCAGGGTCAATGCAGCTAGCTATCAGGAGATTTTGGAGCACTTCATGCTTCCATCTGCTGAAAAGCTTTATGGAGATGAAGATTTCATTTTTCAGCACGACCTGGCACCTGCTCACAGTGCCAAAACCACTGGTAAATGGTTTACTGACCATGGTATCACTGTGCTCAATTGGCCTGCCAACTCTCCTGACCTGAACCCCATAGAAAATCTGTGGGATATTGTGAAGAGAACGTTGAGAGACTCAAGACCCAACACTCTGGATGAGCTAAAGGCCGCTATCGAAGCATCCTGGGCCTCCATAAGACCTCAGCAGTGCCACAGGCTGATTGCCTCCATGCCACGCCGCATTGAAGCAGTCATTTCTGCCAAAGGATTCCCGACCAAGTATTGAGTGCATAACTGTACATGATTATTTGAAGGTTGACGTTTTTTGTATTAAAAACACTTTTCTTTTATTGGTCGGATGAAATATGCTAATTTTGTGAGATAGGAATTTTGGGTTTTCATGAGCTGTATGCCACAATCATCCGTATTAAGACAATAAAAGACCTGAAATATTTCAGTTAGTGTGCAATGAATCTAAAATATATGAATGTTAAATTTTCATCATGACATTATGGAAAATAATGAACTTTATCACAATATGCTAATTTTTTGAGAAGGACCTGTAGAGTCCATCCATTCACCTCTTCTGCGCCACACAAAAACATGGTGGTTGGAACCAAAGATCTCAAACTTGGATTCATCAGACCAAAGCACAGATTTCCACTGGTCTAATGTCCATTCCTTGTGTTCTTTAGCCCAAACAAGTCTCTTCTGCTTGTTGCTTGTCCTCAGCAGTGGTTTCCTAGCAGCTATTTTACAATGAAGGCCTGATTTACACAGTCTCCTCTTAACAGTTGTTCTAGAGATGTGTCTGCTGCTAGAACTCTGTGTGGCATTGACCTGTTCTCTAATCTGAGCTGCTGTTTACCTGCGATTTCTGAGGCTGGTGACTCGGATGAACTTATCGTCCGCAGCAAAGGTGACTCTTGATCTTCCTTTCCTGGGGCGGTCCTCATGTGAGCCAGTTTCTTTGTAGTGCTTGATGGTTTTTGCGACTGCACTTGGGGACACTTTCAAAGTTTTCCCAATTGTTCGGACTGACTGACCTTCATTTCTTAAAGTAATGATGGCCAATCGTTTTTCTTTACTTAGCTGCTTTTTTCTTGCCATAATACAAATTCTAACAGTCTATTCAGTAGGACTATCAGCTGTGTACTGTATCCACCTCCTGCACTACACAACTGATGGTCCCAACCCCATTTATAAGGCTTGAAATCCCACTTATTAAACCTGAGAGGGCACACCTGTGAAGTGAAAACCATTTCAGGTGACTACCTCTTGAAGCTCATCAACAGAATGCCAAGAGTGTGTGGAGCAGTTATCAAAGCAAAAGGTGGCTACTTTAAGAACCTAGAATATAAGACATATTTTCAGTTGTTTCACACTTTTTTTGTTCAGTATATAATTCCACATGTGTTCATTCATAGTTTTGATGCCTTCAGTGTGAAGCTACAATATTCATTGTCATGAAAATAAAGAAAACTCTTTGAATGAGAAGGTGTGTCCAAACTTTTGGTCTGTACTGTATGTTTCAGACTTGACTGTATGAAAAGTGATCTATAAATAAAAGTTTATTGATCAAGAAGCAATATGTTTTGAAAACAAATAATTAATTGAAAGTGTTTGTTTCTTCTTGGATTTGTTATTTTGTAATTTTTTATTTAATGGAGTTTTGACAAAAATTAAATCTGGAACACTCACCCCCTCCTCTGCTCCGTCCAATGACTCCATCATGCGTTCCCGCTCCAATCAATCAGCATCGAGTCAGCATTTCCTCTTCAGCCAATCACCCTCCAAGTCTCCGCTTTAAAGACCTTTACTCACGGACTACGAGTCTGACGATTTGCTAACGATTTGCTTCTTTTGCTAACCGCAGGAGTGCTCGCCTAGCCTCCTGCCATAGCAACCCTTCTCCCACATCTCAACTCAGAGCAAGGGGCCTATCTCCGGGTTCGGACCTGCAACCTCCTCACCTAGCTCAACTTGCCGAGCTCCACCTCCTCCACCCTCCACCTCCTCTGGGAAACGCCTCAAGAAATCAGCTAATCCTCCAGCCAAACATCGTCGAGGTCACCCTGCTTCAACACCAGTTTCTACCCCCGCTCCTGGCCCGTCTTCTGCTCCTGTTTCTCCTCCCACAGATCCTTCTACAGCCCAAGCTTCTTCGTCTTCGTCGAACCAAGTCATTCCAGCATCATTCATCGCATCCATGGACTCTCTCCAACATTCTATAACTTCACTTACCCACCATCTCCAGGATTTTACTGCCAACTCTGCCACGTCAGCAGTTCCATCTCCCACTGCTCTACCAGATGCGCTCTACCAGATGCTCAGGCTGCTCCCCAGCCCTTCCCACCTGCATTCAATTCAATTCAATTCATTTTATTCATATAGCGCCAATTCACAACAGATGTTGTCTCAAGGCACTTCACAACAGTCAGGTACATACATTCCAATTAATCCTAATCATTGAACAGTGCAGTCAGATTCAGTTATTTATTCAAATTGGATAAAAAGTTTTTTCTATCTAAGGAAACGCAGCAGATTGCATCGAGTCAGTGACTTGCAGCATTCACTCCTCCTGGATGAGCATGTAGAGACAGTGGACAGTCACTGGCGTTGACTTTGCAGCAATCCCTCATACTGAGCATGCATGTAGCGACAGCGGAGAGGAAAAACTCCCTTATAACAGGAAGAAACCTCCAGCAGAACCAGGCTCTGTGTGAGCGGCAATCTGCCACGACCGACTGGGGGTTAGAGAAAACAGTGCAGAGACACAAAGAGAAGAAAGAAGCACTGATCCAGGAGTCCTTTCTATGAGAAGGAAAAGTAAATGTTAGTGGATGAAGCTCCTTTAGTCGTTTCATCTAGAAAGAAAGAACAGATAAACTCTGAACCAGTTTTCAAGGTGAAAGTCTGAAAGAGAGCAGATATAATTAGTCAGAGTAAAAGCTCAGTCAATTGCTATATCTAGGAGAAAGAAGGTTAGGCCATAGCAGCATAACTACAGAGATAGTTTCAGTTTATTTATTTATATAGCACTTATTTACAAAAATGTCATCTCAAGGCAGCCCACAAAGGGTCCGGAACGGCGCGGGGCCGCCGGGGAGGCCAGACCAAACCACCGAGTGCCAGAGCCCGGCCACCCCAGAACGGGCCGTGTGTAGGGGAACTAAGTAAAATAATAAATTGATAAAGTTTATCCATCTAGAGCCCACTGATGGCCATTGCTATACTAAAAACCACAAGGATCAGGATACCTCTCTCTGTCAGACTGATTATAACCATTGGAAAAGAGACCCTCACTAATGCCCTGCCAGGTTTGTCTCTAGGTAAGATGTATTTCTCCATTCCACCACTACTTTTTTTTTCCTTTTACATTCATGTGCCTTTCAAGCATTCCCGTTTTCACTCTCTTTCACATTCAGGCAAAGCATATACACCTGTGCATGCTAACATTTCACCCAGACTCTGCTCCAAGATTCTCCAGGGTCAGCTCGTCAATTTGGTCTCACTCATCCTTCCATCTCCAAACGTTGATCACCGCATGGCTTCTTCAGAAGACTTTATTGGCGTTTATAAATCTTCAGATCCCCGCCTTGCCAAACATTTATCTTTTGGTGAGTTTGTCACAGCTTTTAGTATCTTCTGATATTATATGTTTAGTTTATTCGGAGCGTAGAGTAGAATTAGATATTTATCTATCCATTATAACAGCTTTCATCTCAAATATGGCCACCTATTCTTCCACTATCACAAACATTTTTCCTCCAAAGCTGCTTCTATTCTCCCCCAAATGGGCATCTGTCTAGATTGGTCTGTCCTTGACGCAAAAATATTAATCATACTTACCCAAGCCACCACCTATTTCACTTGTGGCTCTGTTGGCCACCAGAGTTCCTTATGTCCTCCCATCCCCTTTTTTCTCTGGCTTTTCTACCCGCCCTCAACCTCTCCACCCTTCAAGTGCCCAGTCCCACGAACGCCGAGGGGGTTTTTCAGGGCAAATGGTTCGCCGGCGTGTGGCCCCCCCCCTGTCCTCAGTCAGAATCTTCGGCATCCTATGGAATCATTGCCATTGCCTTAGCCTGTTGCGTCTGGGGCCACTATTGGAAAAGAAAACGTCTTGTTGCTATTAGAGGGTGACACGGGAGTGGATTTTCTCTCCTGTCCAATCCCGCTCCCACAGAAAAATGTCTTGTCCCATCCCAATCCCAGGCCAGCATAACGAAACAAATCCTGTCTCATCCCACTCCTGGTAAATTGACTCCCACTCCCATTACGCTCCCATTTAGAACGACTACCACTCCTGTGCCACTCCCATTTTTGTTTTCTTCATTTAGTCTTTTGGCAATTTCTTTGTTTGAAGGACCAGTTAGGTCCCTGTTTTTAGTTGTAGTAAAGGCCAGTTAAAGTAAAAAGAATAATAATGAAGAAATAATAAAATATCAAACAAGGAAACAGACCATGCCTATCTTAGCTGAATAAACAAAATGTATATAGTTGTATTTTACTCATTTATTAAGTGATTGTTTCCTTTGAACAATGATATTACTTTTATGTTTCAAATTGCTGAATCGAAAGAAAAATGCACCTAGCAAGAGAACTGTACTTGGTGAACAAAAGTGCAAAAGGGCATTACCTTCATAATTTAGAAACTGTACCTCAATGGTTCACAGCCCTGGTCCTCAGGGATCCCTTCCCTGCAAGTTTTAGATGTGTGTCTGCTCCAGAACACCTGATTTAAATTCTGACATGACCTCCTATACAGGCATCAATAATGGAGGGTCAAACTGGACAAAATTAAAACAATAAAATCATCATTAAATAAATAAATGTTGTGAATGTCCCATAAGTGAAGTAAATGTAACATGAAAGAAATGTAACATTAAATGTGCCATTAAATTAAAGGAACCATTTATTTATTTAACACATCATTAGAAACAATAAATGTACCATTATATCATGAAATGGACTATTATGCAATTAAATGTGCCACTGAATAATTAAGTATAATTTTAAAGACGACATGACATAATTAGTGGTACACTTAATATTTAATGATGTATTAAATAAATTGTACATTTAATGGTACATTACATTTTTTTCTATTTCACAACATATTTAATATCTTCCCTTGATGAAGCCTTTCTATACGGAGCCCGCGAGGGGACATGGGGGGATTTTTTCTCTCTCACCCGGGTCTTGGCGGTGCCGGCGCTGTCTGCCTGTCTCTGCCCCAGGAGGGAAGGGAACCACTTTCTGGGTCCGGGGGATGGTTGCCCCTAGGGGGTACCGGTCCCTGGACCTGGGAGTATAGAGTATGCATGGGGAGTGTGAGTGAGTGTATGACGTCCATTGTTGTTTGTCTTTACGTTGGGTGCGAGTGATTTTATTTGTATGCATGAGGGTGGGAGTGGGTGATTGTGACTGTGTGTGCCTGTTTTTTTTTTTTTGTGACAGGTTGGGTCTTGGACTGCTCCCTCTCCTGGATCAGCTTAGGCCCCCCATATTATAGTAATATGGGGGGCCTATTTCCTCCCCGCCACACTACCTGCCGGTGGTTGGAGTCTCTGCCCGCTGGTGTACTTGTGGTTCTCGGTGTCCGGGGCTGGGTGCTTTGGTGTGTGCTGGCTCACTCCCGGTGGCTGCTTGCTGGGGCCTGGCCCCCTGGGCTCTGTCGGGCCTCTGCTTGGGGGGTGGTGTGTCCCGGGGTCTTGGGCCTCTGGGTCCATGGCTTGATCTGCTTGGGCATGGACGGCTGCCGGCGGGGCCTATGGGCTTGTTGCTGCGGCTCCCTGGGGCTTCTGCACTGTCACTGCTGGGTGGTTCCCCTGGGACTCTCCACTGCCCTTCTCTGGGGGGGTTGCGGTAGTCCCGGCGGTGGTTCTCCTGGGGTTCCTGTGCTTTGGGGGGCCTTTGGATGTCTGTGGCTCGGTTCTCCTCAGTGTCCATCCAGGGACCATGGAGCAGGTCTGTGGGTCCTCACACTCGCTATTGCATATTTTTGTGGAGAAACCTTGTATACAAAAGCGCGTCCACACTCAGACTCACAGGTGTTAAGCTTCAGGTGTTAACAGATACACAGATGTTCTATATTGGGCTGCACCTCTCACTAAGTACATTTTACATTCATAATTAAGTGTACTATTTTGTTAAAAAAAAAACAAAAAAAACAACTGCAGGTGTATAAGCAAGCAGGGTGTAATCTTGTATTCTCTTCATCCTACTTTCTCTCCTCCACTGTTTCCTCCTTTTCTCCCCTTTTTCCCTTTTGCCCCATCTCTCTCTTTTTCAAGCTTCTTTTTTCCTTTTCATTTCAGTCTCCGTGTCCGTAACAATTGAAATATTCCCAAAGAAGTTTATAATAAATTTTCTTTTATAAATATCAAGCAGAGCTTTAAAGCATTAGCTGTGATGCTCTGCCTGTGAAAGTAAATCTGTTGGGCAATTTCTTGGCACTCAGACAACAATTCTGAGTGATACTCTGCCGGACAGGACATGGTAAAGAAAAAAAAAAGAGAACAACTTTAGGTTTTAATCTCTGTACAGTTACGTATATCAAATGACAGATTAATGTTTTACATTTAATCCTTTTGTTTTGAACATAATTATATATTCCCCTCCCCCACTTTTCTCTTGCTTTATGGTGCTTTGAAAAATGTTTTAAGTCATATCGCAAGAACCGGGATCTCCTGTGAGGTTAAAAGGTTGTCTTTATTTTACAGTCTTTAAGCGACCCGGTATAAATGTATAAAATGTCCCAAGTCATCTAAAGAAAAGTAATTCCTCTGAGTTTAAAATGCAGAGGTCTTGATAAGCAGGATTTCTTTCAGGCACAGTGACTCATTGTTTTTCTTGGCTGCTTCCCATTAGCAGTCTCTGCCACCTGCAGGTAGAAAAGGCACTCAGGAAACCTGCCTAATAGCCGCCATCTTAAGCTGACGGTTTCAAATTTCAACCACAAAATAGAAAAAAACTCAAAGTAACAGAGAGTCAACCTATTTTAATTCTAGGATTTCACATTTCAGGACCATAAAATGATCTTTACCAAGTGTTCACTCAGATGTCCCAAAAACAAATCCATCAGCTTTCACATTGTTATTTGCCAATAAGGTTGAAACCTAAATTGAAAGTTTATGTCGGAAAAAACTAAGTACACCCTTGCTTCTTCCAAATGATTTAAGAGGGAAATTAGTTTCCAGGTCCTGGTGATAAAATGCACCGATTAACTAATTATTTTTCAAGTAAAGAGCTTCATAAAAGCAGGAGTTATGACAGCTCTGGGGTTTACAGGTTTGTGTTAGCACACTCAGACTCAATTCACACTCAGGCTTCAGATATCATGTTAAATGTTAGAAGAATCAGTTAAAAAAGAAAACAGGTAAGTTAGACAAGACACCTTGTTTGGAAGTAAAAGGGAAGAGCTTCTTTCCTGTAAAAAGAATAATGCAGGAGGATGTAAGTTTGCAAAATTGCATCAGAATAAACTATAATACTTCTGAAACATCTTTTGGTAATGATTTTGGCCATAATGCACAGTGTCATGTTTAGAGAGAATTTAACAGAATATCCGAACAAACACCTCATACCAACAATCAAGCATGGTGGTGAAGGGGTGATGATTTGGGCTTGTTTGCTTTTTTCCCCTTACAATCATTGCATTAGCATCACCTCCTTTGTATTCCAAGGTTTTCTAGAGTCAAACCTCAAAGCCAAAAAGGCCCAATTTGTTTGACAGCTGTAGCGTGGACCACACTGGGTCGTCAACAGGACAAGGATCTCAAACACAGCAGCAAATCATTATAAAAATAATCAAGGTGTTGGAATGGCTACAGGAACCTAGTTATTTATGTAAAACATAGTTTTAGACGGTGTGAAATCTGCTGTGTTTTTGTACACTTGAAGTTGGATTTAAATAGTTTTAGAACTTGTTTAAAACAAATAATTTTATTATCTTTTGATAGGAACAACACCTGAAATCCAAGACATTTTTTTCTACTATAATTGTATATTGTTTGTATTTTTAAGTTGTCTGGATGTATTATTTTAACACAAGGGAAAATGAAAATAGATTGGCTGGTTTGGATCAGAATGCAGTATTTATGGGTTGGGCTGTTTAGTTGGAGCTGACATGGAGAGGAGCTGATTATCACCATTGTTTTTGTTTTGTTTTGTTTAATCATTGAAGCTTGTGTGTTAGTGAGTTTCCTTATGGTTTTTGTCATGAACAGCGATGTCCATCGTGATTATGCTAAAACCCTGCCGGCCTCTCTTGAAGATCAAGCTCAGATTTGGTGATATTTGACCCCATGTTGTCAAACCTTGATATGGAGTCGATCAAAAACATAGTAATCTTTTACTTGTGTGTGTATAACCCATCTGCAGCTGTAAACAATTCATCCTGTTACCCAGAAGAAGACATCAGCAGGAACAAACAGAGATGTTGTTTCATTCAGAAGAGCTTTGCTCCCCGCTCAACTAACAACTTTGCTGTCCGGCCTCCATCTCCAACCATATTGCATTCTGTTTGCCCTCACAAGGTCATTTAGACGTCTTCCTGACTCCTCAGCAGTTGGCCAAGAAGCTGCTCCTTCATAACAAATTGATTATTATCTCCCTTACATAATTAAGTTCTGTTTATATCTGTGGCAAACAAACAAAAAGCTTCATTATGTCAATACATGGAGCCAGAAATACCTTCCCATAAACTTGGATACCCATTCCTGATAACTTTCTGATAACATTAATTACACGTTATTTTAGTGTTTCTAAACTCATCTGGATGAATTATAAAATTTGTTGAAATCCTGCAAAAGGTAAAGTATTTCTTAGAGCAGAATATGGCATTTTGGGTGAGCAGGGCTTCCTTTAACCTCAATGTCTCATCTTCAATCTTTGCAGCTTCCCATCAGCAGCTCTGTGCCACCTGTGGGTTCCAACAAAGAGACAACACAAAGTTACCACGCCTAGCAGTCGCCATCTTAGGCTGGGTTTCGCATATTAGACACAAGATGGCCGATAGTGATGACATAGCCAATCAACAATAACACCTCCAAATATAAGATGTAGTTGGCTAGTTTTCTTAGTTTCAACACAGTTATGGTTCTAGTTTTGTAATCAGCTTATGGTAATTGTCTTTTTAAGCTATCTTGCAGCATTTTATTACGACACATGAAAGCGAAAGTAATTTTGTGCATCAGAATGTTGAATCTGTGGGTTGGGCTTTATAGTCTGAGCTGACCTGGAAAGTCCCCGACTTGTTTTTCTTTTTATTGATGCATGAGGCAGCTTGGAAAGGTGCATGTTGGTATGTGCCATTAACAGCAACACCTGCAGTGGTGATATCAAAACACCAACTCCCTCTATCGACTGAGATCGAGCAAAACATTTGCCGCCATTTTGTTATGAAGTCTGCAGAACCACAAAATGGAGACTAAAACATCTCAGAGATAATACATTTGCATGCAAACTGCACCTACTGTGTAATGGACACATAACCAGAAATAGTGCAAAAAAATAATTTTCTGCACTATTTCCTGTACAATTAAATGTAAACATTTTTCTTTATCTTAACTTTTAATTTTTTAGAGCAATGTTACGACCCATCCATCCATCCATCCATCCATCGGTGTAGGGTCAGGTGTGATGCCTATCTCTGGTGGTCATTGGACAGAAGAGCAGGGTACAACCTGGACAGACAACAACTCAGACACATGCTTCTAGCTAAAGGCATTTAAGATTTACCGATTAACTTAATATTTATGTTGTTGAAGCTGGATTGTTATAATGCTTTATAATGCTGTTATGTTTTGCCAGAACATTTTTCTTACTTTTCTTAGTTTATTGCATTATCTTACCAATAAAGGAAGCATTAGGCTCTCTTGTAAGGTATAAATGTTGTTTTTATTCTTCTGTGCCTAACCTCCTCTGGATAAATTATTAAAACGTGTGATCCGGCTAAATAAAGACGCTGTTACAAGTTAAAACATGGCTGTTTGGAGTTGCTGGGCTTCCTTCAGGCACACTGACTCAGCTTTAATGTTGGCAGCTTCCCAACAGCAACACGATGCCACTTGTGGATGAAAAATGCGGGAGTTAACAGCCGCCATCTTATCACGGCTGAGAGATTCACATTTCAAACACAAAATGGACAACACTGAACAGACTGACAATAACAATGAAACAATAAAAGACACGTTTGATTGATTTTTACTCTGATTCTCTTAGTTTAATAATAAGACTAATATGTATTTGCATTCTCATTGTGCACCATCTGTTTAAAAATTAAACATGCCGTGTGCCTCTGAATATCTCTGCGTTTACGGGTTTTCGCCCAACCAGTTCTGCACCATACCACTGCACCACAGCCAGGCTGGAAAGTCCTGACTTGTTTTTTCTTTCGCTTTCTATTTTCAAATTGTTGTGTAATCTCTGTCTGCCGAACTGAGCCAAACCACAGGCACAACCCAAGTCTTGTGACTGACACCACAATGTTTTAGATTTTGACTTTTAGGTGATTTTTTTTATCAGTGACGTTTGATACGGGAATATTCTGGATCTTGGTGACAGAGAAACAAAATTAGTTAAAATATGACAACCTGAGCTCTAATGAAGCAGCGCAGGTCAATCAGGACCCTGTCGGGGGAGGAATGAACTCTGCAGCTCACTTAAGGCAAAAACGTAGCAAAAACGTAGCATAGTCTCCAAACGAAGCAAAACAAAGCATAGACATGGTAGGGAACGGGGTAGTAACAGAACGAACCAGCGAGGAACTAAGCAAACAGAACAACTAATATACACAGAGCACAGAGAGGAGAACAAAAGGCAGGTAATCAAAGAAACAGGGAACAGGTGTGACATGGACGCAGGGAGACAGAGGGAGCAGGTGAACCTAATAAGACTAAGAACATGAGGAAAGGGACTGATTAACAAAACAGTGAAACAGACCTAAACAAAAACTACAGACCAAGATAAAACAGAATCAAGAATAAACATTAACTAAAGGAAACTGAGAACTGGAGGTAGCACAACAACCTAAGATCTAAGGACTAGCAAAAGAAACCATAAAGTCCAAAAATGTCACTCCATGACAGACCCCTACCGGTGATGTTTCTAAACTGCTTATGTGTCGCACTTCATATTTCTAAACTTGAAAAGTTTCCTTTTCTTTACCAAAAGCAGGCGGATATGATGACTGGCTGGTAAATGAACTCTGTTTAGAAGCAGCTTGCTGTGACCAACAGGAACCTACAGTTAACCAGTTATTCAATTATTTATTTACTTACATATTTACTTTAGAACCAGCTAAAACCTGAACTCTGAAGGAAAATCCTCAATCAAACTTATCCTATACTGAAAGTCTATGATGTGATCTACCTGAACTATCTGAATGTGTGCGCCCAGTAAACTCTGACTTTTTTCTTGTACAGGATCTGTGTTTTTAATTGACATGAAAAGAGAAGTAACATTCATTTCAAGCCTGGGTCACTGGTGTGACCTTTTGAAAGGTAACAAGAGGAACATCAAGGCTCTAAAACAGCTATTTTCTCAAAGTTCCCTATTTGTTTTTGGAAGAGCAACATCAGCCCCTGTGGGTAAATAATGTAAAATGCTTCATAACTTTTTTCACACAATCTGTAAAAATTGCGTTACTGAGTAACTTGTGCTTTTACTACTAGACCTTGAACTTTCCCATATACACTATATTTCCAAAAGTCTTGGGTCACACCACCAGATCAGTGAATTCTGGTGCTCCAATCACTTCCATGGCTGCAGGTGTGGAGAAACTTGACTGGCCTCCACAGAGTCCTGACCTCAACCTTCTTCAACACCTTTGGGATGTATTAGACCAGAGGCTGGAGTTCTGGTTTTCTCCTCTAACTATAAACACACTCATAAACCTTTTGCTGGCATCAGTGGGTCCATCAACACATTGGACTTTATACATTAAGAATAGGATGTCATCAAAGTTCATGTACATGTAAAAGTAGACAGACAAATACTTTTGGCAATATAGTGTATGAATTTGTTAATGTTAATTCTGTACAAGAAGCTTAAGCACTGTTACCTTGCAACAAGAGTGTCCTGGGTTCGAATCCTGTCCTAGGGTCTTTCTGCATGGAGTTAGCATATTCTCCCTGTGCATGTGAGGGTTCTCTCTGGGTACTCTGGCTTCCTCCTTCAGTCCAAAAACATGAGTGTCAGGTTAATTGGTCACAAACTGCCATTAGGTGTAATTGTGTGTGCATGTGTGTGTTGCCCTGTGGACACTACTTTTCGTCCAATTACAGCTGGGGAAAGGCACCAGCTCCCCACAGCCCTGCAAGGATAAACAGGCATAGATAATGAATGGTTGATTCATGATTTGTTGCTTTTTGAGGTCTTTTAGTCCACTTCATGTTGTCAAAAAGGCTCTATTTAAGTTTTTTGATAGTACAAGTCAGGCCAGGGTGTAGGTTGTGAAACTGAAGCCAGGTATTTAAAATAATGTAGCTAATCACAGTTAGTTCATGATTTAACAAAAGGGGTTGGGAGGGGGGGGGGGTTACTTTTACACAAAGGGCCAGCTCTGTTTGGTTAGCCTTTTTCCCATTCAAAAGAGAAACAATCATTTAAAATTGACTGTATTTTTGTCTGATATTACAAATTGCTACAAAGAGGGACAGTATGTATTAATATTTATACATACAGGATTTTAAAGGGTTGAAGAGTTCAGTGTGGCAGAACAATACAACCTAGCTCCATCTAGACCTCTGGTTTAGGTTGTATTTTCACTTCCTTATAAATTTTCCATTTTAATAGAAGAAGCATCAGCGAGGATCTCTGCATTCTGCTGTGTAATCTTTAGAAAAGAAGAAGCCTGACCGTCACTTCATAAATTAGCTTCTGTGTAACATGATACCTGCTTCTATGTGGATGTCTAAATCGAAAGTAATAAAGGAACCGATGCAGCACAATAGAAACGACACCAATGTAGCACGATTTCTACACCTCAGCTACTTTTATTTGACTGATGATTGAACCATGAGGTTTGTAGAATAAAAGGGACGTGTGGAACAAAGCCCTGCTAAAGTTCAGATAGATAATCTTTGATTCTGGTAAACCATGTGATAATACTTTGCCTGGAGCAATATTAGGCCCATTTAGCCGCCTTTTATATAACTTTATTGAGAGGTAAACTCCCACAGTCTCTATGTGAATCCCCTAAAGTCCCCTGGAGAGTGTGATAACAACCAGATTTACAGCAGCACAAGTCAATAGATTACAGTTGGTTTAATGTTTCCTCATTTGGTGCTAATAAAAAGCCTCCAGTCAAATATTTGGGTCATGACAAACTGTGGGACGTCTCTGACAAAGAACAAAGGTGGCAAAACAGAAAATAATCATCCGCCAGTAAAAAACACCAACCCTGCTCTGTGTTTCTGGTGGAGTTACAGCGCCTGCTCTGGCTGAGTTTATTTACCGAGGTCATGTGATTTCTTGGAAACAGTAAGTTAGGCAGGCTGGCAGATGAAAGTTAGGGGATTCTCAGCAGGTTCAGAGCAGGCTGAAAACGCTGCTCTTGACTGACACCTAGTGAGAGAACCAACACGGATATTGAGCCGTGGATCTCCTCTAGAAGTGGGTTCTGGTTGTGCTGATATGTAACTGTGTTCTCAATCTTATGAAGATCACAGGGTTTGTGTAGGAGAATAGGAAACCCAAATCATCCAAGAGCCCATAGGTGTCATCAATATGTGAAACCACAAGGCCACATTCTGCACACCCAAACCCACTGAAACTGAAACATTGCATCAAAGCTGTGTTGAATTTCTCTGTTCTGCATTCGACACAGTTTATGTAAGGCCTCAGTGGATTGTATGTTTCTTGATAAAATTCTCCTCATCTGCACCATGTGAATAAACAATGATATACAAATAAATGTCCAGTCTTTCTGAACTCTCAGTCAACATGTAAATTTGTGCTTCTGTAACCTGAAAGGCAGCTCTTTATCAGATTTGAATATTTCCGCAGAGGGTTTAAAATACAGAAGGTTGTTGTCCTTATGGTGAATAAAAACAGGCAGGATTATGAGACTAAAGCAGATAAAAGCTGTCTCTCACTGCCGGATCACTACACCGGTTTATAAATAGACAGATTCACACAGTTCAGAGACCAAGAATGTCTCTATAATTAAGATAATAGGGGGTGGAGGATTGAGGCAAACACGCAGATGGATAATCAAGACTAACAGCAATCCAAACGGTTATGTCTGGCATTTTTACAAGAATCTAGCCACATGATTTCCTGTAAATTGCTACTAAACATTGCAAATCAGCAGCTGAGTGCAGTTTTTTTCCTTCAGCTAAAAATCTGAATGATAGATCTCGAGTGCCCCCAAGTGGGATCAAATGATAACTGAAAAGATGCAATCAGAACTAGTGTGAATCTTGTTTTTATTGCAGTTTTTGTGTTAAACAAACTGGATTCTAAGGGAATTGATGTGATTCTCAGATTCTGGCTGCTGTAACTCAAAAATCTCAAATCCAACACAAAAAGACAGCTATGACTTTAAAGAAGGAAGACCTTAATTTGACAGTTGACAATTTTAAGGCTGTTCTGTTGAGTTTTTTGTGTTTTGAAATTGTAGGTTTTTCCAAATAGTCTAATTTTCTCCCACTGTTGCAATAATACACACGTTTGGTTAACTGAATGTATCTTAGAGTGTATCTTACTTCTACCTGCCCTAAATGAAAATATGATAAACCATTAAAAATAATAGGAAAAAACTTTGCATTACCCCAAAG
This sequence comes from Girardinichthys multiradiatus, assembly GCF_021462225.1. Classification (NCBI taxonomy): domain Eukaryota; kingdom Metazoa; phylum Chordata; class Actinopteri; order Cyprinodontiformes; family Goodeidae; genus Girardinichthys; species Girardinichthys multiradiatus. Next base: position 30,498,749 of record NC_061806.1, read on the forward strand.
ATCCCATAAAAATGTTGCTTGTTTGTACATAACTTTATACAGACTTTGCCGATGTCCATTATGACCCATCTTATGTTTCCTTCAGGACAATGCACCATGTCACAATGTTTAGATCATCTCAGACTGGTTCCCTGAACATGACAATGATTCACTGTGCTCTAATGTCCTTCACAGTTTCCAGATCTCAATCTAATACAACACCTTTGGGATGCAGTGGAACAGATTTGCATTAAACAAATTTGCTGCAGCAGCAGGTGAGACTATCAGGTCAACATGGACCAAAATCTCTGAGAAACGTCTCCAACACCAGAAGATGGCAAACAATTTGGGCATTTAATCAAATGTGTTTCACAAACTGTTTTCAGACTTTGGGATGACAAGCTAAATTATTCCTACAATATTATGTATATTTTATTTACCTGGAACGAGCTTTATTATCTTATGTTTTAGCAAAAACACATGTTTATGATTTTGGTTGTGCTCAGGTTAAGACAGGGTGAAGATCACCTCAGGTTGGAGCCCGCTGAGGTGTTTCAGGCATCTGATCTGGATGGCTCCCTCTAGAGGTTTTCCGGGAAGGAACCTCGGGGCAGAACCACCTCATTCTGGAGGGGCTGACATTTTTTCGGGAGTCCCACGGGTCACGGGATTTCCATGGGAATCCCGCGGGACGGGAGACAGCATCAGTAAAGATCACGTGATTGGGACGGTACAGGTTAAAAATGAACGGGAGCTAACCAATAGGAGGGAAAATAAACTAGGATCAATTGTCTTTGGAAATGTAAAACTGAGACTTTGTTATAAACTTAAAAAAAAAAAAAACTTGGATCGACGCCGCCATTGTGTAGTTTTTTTCCAAGAAGCCTAAACTATAATGCGAGTCAAACGAACTACACGACCCACAAGCCAACAGTGCTTCTGCTCGATTCAGAATGGAGGGAACAAACGCAGGTGGAGAACTGGACGTGGTAAAATTGGATTTGTAACGTAAAGTCAGAAGTAAAGACGTATCTATTAAACTCATAGAGTTGACAGGAAAGTCGCAAATATTACCGAACTTCAGGAGAGTTGAATGTAGCGGTTTTAACACACAGTCTGCTGCTTGTAAAACGGGTTTAGTTGTAATTAAGTTCACCAGTGATTAAGGGACACTTTTAAGACAGATTCTGGATTAAATCAACTCTGCATCTCTTCATTTGTCAAACCAAAAATACCATCATGTGTCAAGTCTCATCTGACCGACAAAACTGCTCCATGTGCGCTAAAGATTTAAGAGCCTTTGCCACAGTAGAAGGGAAAGGTACGGAGCCCGAGAAGGGACATGAGGGATTTTATTTATTTTTTTGCGTTCGGCATTTTGGAACAGCAGCACATTTGACAAACTGCTCATAAAACAAACAGCACTGATATGTCATTGATATGGATTATTTGTCATATGCAGGTTAACATACAGTCAACAATGCGATTAAATGCTTAGGATAAGAATAACCGTTCAAATCACTATAAAAACAAAAACACTAATGGCGTACAAAACAAAGTACACATCATGCAGCAGCAATAAGGAAATAAAGTGTCACAGATGTGGTTTCATGCAGTATTATTGTCCAGAGTTCAGTAGTTTGACAGCTTGTGGATAAAAACTGTCTTTAAGTCTGATTGAAGATCATTTTATTTAAAAATAATATTTTGAAATATTTCAAAATAAAACTCAATAAATCTCAAAACGGGTGTAGTGTTGGTTTCATTTTTGCAGTTATCTGGTTTGGAAACTATCCCACAAAGTATTGTGAGATAACGCAAAGACTATTGCATGAGAACGCAAAAAGTATTGCGTGGGAACGCAAAAGAGAAAAAATCCCCCCTTGTCCCCTCGCGGGCTCCGTATAGAAAGGCTTCATCAAGGGAAGATATTAAATAAATATGTTGTGAAATAGAAAAAAATTGAATGTACCATTAAATGTACAATTTATTTAATACATCATTAAATATTAAGTGTACCACTAATTACGTCATGTCGTCTTTAAAATTATACTTAATTATTCAGTGGCACATTTAATTGCATAATAGTCCATTTCATGATATAAAGGTACATTTATTGTTTCTAATGATGTGTTAAATAAATAAATGGTACCTTTAATTTAATGGCACATTTAATGTTACATTTCTTTCATGTTACATTTACTTCACTTATGGGACATTCACAACATTTATTTATTTAATGATGATTTTATTGTATTAATTTTGTCCAGTTTGACCCTCCATTCTTGATGCCTGTATAGGAGGTCATGTCAGAATTTGAATCAGGTGTTCTGAAGCAGACACACATCTAAAACTTGCAGGGAAGGGGTCCCTGAGGACCAGGGTTGTGAACCATTGAGGTACAGTTTCTAAATTATGAAGGTAATGCCCTTTTGCACTTTTGTTCAACAAGTACAGTTCTCTTGCTAGGTGCATTTTTCTTTCGTTTCAGCAACTTGAAACATAAAAGTAATGTCACTGTTCAAAGGAAACAATCACTTAATAAATGAGTAAAATACAACTATGTACATTTTGTTTTTTCAGCTAAGATAGGCATGGTCTGTTTCCTTGTTTGATATTTTATTATTTCTTCATTATTATTCTTTTTACTTTAACTGGCCTTTACTACAACTAAAAACAGGGACCTAACTGGTCCTTCAAACAAAGAAATTGCCAAAAGACTAAATGAAAACAAAAATGGGAGTGAAACAGGAGTGGGAGTCGTTCTAAATGGGAGCGGGATGGGAGTGGGAGTCAATTTACCAGGAGTGGGATGGGACAAGACATTTTTCTGTGGGAGTGGGATGGGACAGGAGAGAAAATCCACTCTCGTGTCACCCTCTAGACTGTACATCTCTACTGACCTGGGAAGTTGAGGTGAAGACTTGTGACTAAAAGGTCAAGAAAGAAGCCATCTCTGTTTCAGAAAAAGAGAAAGGAGAGAATCATGTTTTGCAGGAAGTAAAACGATGGAATGCACAAAAATGATACAAACTTATTTTTTCTGATAAATCTATTTTCCAGTTTTCAAACTAAATGTGAGGCCTATCATGGGTACTGTGGCGACATAAAATGAAATGATTTTTATTAGGACTAGTGGTCTTTATTGACAGATATCAGACAGGAAATGGTCAGAAAGTGAAGGGGAAAAGACATGCAGCAAAGGTCTCAAGGTCAGGAATTGAACCCAAGACGACTGCGTTAACACCTATAGCCTCTACTGCTACACCACACGCAGCTCCAAAATTAAGCATTTTTCAACAACAAGATTGTGGCCTTACTGCCAATTCTAACCAAGAACACTGCTAGCAATAAAGTGGCTTCAAACATCTTACAAATAACTTATAACAAATAATAGCAGTCCTGGGACAATCTGGCCAACTTGGTTTATCACAATGTGTTAGTTCTTCCTTAACTACTTTATAGTGGTTGAATCATGGGCTGGACGGCCTTTTCTCAGCAAGAAGGGCCCAAACTCGGGTTCAAACAGCAAGTGACTTTGAGGCCCCTGGGCTTTTTAAACTCTAAATAGAAATGCATCCCTGCTCCAACAAACCTGGATCAAATAAATGGTTAATAACCAGACCTCTGCAAAACTTGCTGACATGCCAAGGAGGTAATTCAGCCTTTTAATTAAGGTGTGTTTGTAGCAGGGCTGCATCCAAAGGTTGATCTCTGCCATAAACGAACCGCTCCAGAGTTCATTTGGAACAGTACCAAGACCACCTCCAAACAGTCTCTGTACGGTTGTTTTGGTCCGCACCCTGGTGCCATTGCTGTGTTCACATCTACGCAAACTGCACCAAGGAGGGACACTAACCAGAGTTTGTTTTAAATGGACTAAACAACTCAGGGTGCTTCAACAAAACAGAGCATGACTCACACCAAGTTAAGAAAAACACAGAACCATGGAAAATAAATGAAAAAGATACAGTATACTATAAACACTAAATGACTCCGGGTTTCAAATCATTCTAACACATGAGATTAAAGAAGTCAATTAAAATGTTTAAAAAGATTACATGTTTTTAAGGTTTTTTTTAGTCTTGCTGTCCATTGTTGAAAAAACATAATACTTTATATACAAAAGTAAGTCAGTGAAATTTGGCTGATGCTTGCAGAACTCTGAAAATGTGAACGTTTACTCCAGAGATGTTTTAAAGAATGATCAGTACCAGAATAAATGAACAACTGTTTACCAATCGGTTTCACAAAACTTTAAATTTTACATCACCTTTTGGTCGCTGAAGGTAGTGGTTGGTTGGACAAAACCTATGAAGTATTTTAAAGGAACTTCCTTTACTTTGTTGGTTAAATAGCACTGTTATGGTAATGGCCAGACTTTTTCCCAGCTGATGTTTTCCATAAAGGCAGACCAGTATGATTGAGAAACGGGTGAACAGGTCCAATCTTGAAGAAACTGGTTCCGAATAGCAACAAAGACAACTGAATTCTTCAGGAGAAACCGGAAATTTATAGCTGTGTGAAAATACTGCATAGGTAAACAAAAATATGTCGTTCTTGGTTAAATAGTTGGCTCACTGTGAGACTGTTATCAGACAAACTCTGAACTAAATAGATTTGTTATAAAGAATATAGCTGTTAACCCATAAGAAATGTTTATGTCAGCTAAAGTTATGTTCATAAATTACCCAGTAACATCTGTTTATGAAAAGATGATGATTTTACGTGACTTTTGTTAATTTAGTAATTGCAGAACCAGAGAATATCAAGGCCACCTACCAAGAAAAATACATAATGTCAAATAAAATTCCACAAGGAGGTAGGAATCTATAAGTCTTTATCTAAATGATGTTGATAGTGTCATTTATTGTGGAAAAATCAACATAATTCAGTCCACGTTTACAGAAATCATTCATCACGACAGCATCTTTCAGAAAGAAGTCTTACAGATTGTTATGTCTAGTTTCATAAACACTAGGTTGACATTCAAAAAGGAAATTCTTTCTTTTAATGACAGATTGCATAGAAGACATACATTTAATCTTTTAAAATTGTTTCTCTCATGGGATTGAAGTTATTGAAACATTGCTGATTTATTATGTTCAATATTAATGCCTAAATAAGTAACTGAGTTTTCCACAGGGATATTTGACATAGAATCAGTATTACACTATTAATAATCATAATAATTCACACTTTTAAGATTAAGATTAAGAAGCTTCAGAGAATGATTCTAACAAAGGATAAGCAGAAGAAATCAGTGAGATCCCTTTTAAAAAACATTATTATGCCCTGTTGATAGAAATTCTTGTAAGTTGCTTGATTTTAAAGGGGAACAAAGCAGCTGAGCAACAAAAGAAAACATGGTGAAACTAGACAGCCTTGTCTGGTGGATCATCAGCATCAAATCTGGCTGATGAACCATGTTTAAGTTATTATATAATATTCTAATAGCAAAAAAAGTCTAAAGCCAAGCCTTTTAAGTGAATGGTGTAAAACTAATGATCAGTTGTGTGAAAGGCTTTAAAAATCTAGAAACAGTATTTTTCCATTATCTGCCATTAGGCATGAGTAATCCAACAGATCCAAGACCAGTTACTGTACATATGTAAAAAGCCACATTACTCTTATTCTTCGAAAGTTTGATCCTCTGTGCAAAGACAAGGGTTAACATTTAGTGATCATTATTCATTAAACAAATAGGACAGTTGTCAATTAAAAGCTACCTTTATTCAGGTTTGGGAATTAGAAAAATCAATCCTGAGTCATACTCCAGGGTACAAACTGATATGAATTCATTAAACAGCTGTAATTAAAAGGAAGCCATATGATTTAATATTTTTCAGCTGGGATTTATAGTCTAGTTTCTTTAAATGTTAACAAAGCATCACATAAATCCTCCTTCCTGCTCAGGTTTGGGAACGTTTTGTAGAGTTTAGAAAAGCCAGAGCATCACTTTTACAGAGTTTTGACGTATAAAGGTTTTTAAAATAGGTTTAACAGAAATGAAGAAAATGAGGACTAATATATCGAGGCACGTGATGTCGCCCGGTACGGCGGAGCCGGGGTCCCACCCTGGAGCCAGGCCTGGGGTCGGGACTTGCCGGAGAGCGCCTGGTGGCCGGGTTGCTCCTTGCGGGACCCGGCCGGGCCAAGCCCAAACGAGAGACGCGAGGCCATCCCCCAGTAGGCCCACCACCTGCAGGGGGAACCGTGAGGGACCGGTGCAAAGAGGATTGGGTGGCGGACAAAGGTGGAGACCTCAGCGACCCGATCCCCGGATGCTTAGGCTGGCTCTAGGGACGTGGAATGTCACCTTGCTGGGGGGGAAGGAGCCTGAGCTTGTGCGGGAGGTCGAGAGATATCGACTAGAAATAGTCGGGCTCAAATCCACGCACAGCGTGGGCTCTGGAATGAGAGGGTCGCATCTCTGCTCCTTCGGGTTGATGATAGGTCCTATGGGCCGAGTGGTAGTGCAGAGTACCCAGCCTTCTTGGCGTCCCTGTCAGGGGTGCTGGATAGTGCCTCTCCCAGGGACTCCATTATTCTGCTGGGGGACTTCAACTCCCACGTGGGAAACGACAGTGACACCTGGAGAGGCGTGATCGGGAGGAATGGCCTCCGCAATCTGAATCTGAGTGGTGCTTTGTTATTGGACTCCTGTTCTAGTCCCGGATTGTTCATAATGAACACCACGTTCAAACAAAAGCGTGTCCATCAGTGCACTTGGCACCAGGACACCCTAGGCAGGAGGTCGATGATCGACTTTGTTGTCGTATCATCAGACCTTTGGCCGCATGTTTTGGACGCTCGGGTGAAGAGAGGGGCTGAGCTGTCCACTGATCACCACCTGGTGGTGAGTTGGATCCGCTGGAGGAGGAGAAAGCCGGACAGACTCGGCAGGCCCAAGCGCATAGTGAGGGTCTGCTGGGAACGTCTGGTGGAGCCCTCGACCAGGGATGTATTCAACTCCCACCTCCGGGAGAGCTTCGACCAGATTCCGGGGGATGTTGGAGACATAGAGTCCGAGTGGACCATGTTCTCCGCATCTATTGTCGATGCTGTTGCCCGTAGCTGCGGCCTTAAAGTCTGCGGTGCCTGTCGCGGCGGCAATCCCAGAACCCGGTGGTGGACACCGGCAGTAAGGGATGCTGTCAAGCTGAAGAAGGAGTCCTATCGGCTGTTGTTGGCTTGTGGGACTCCTGAGGCGGCTGACGGGTACCGTGAGGCCAAGCGTGCTGCGGCCCGGGCTGTGGCAGAGGCAAAAACTCGGGCCTGGGAGGAGTTCGGTGAGGCCATGGAGAAGGACTACCGGTTGGCCTCGAAGCGATTCTGGCAGACCGTCCGGCGCCTCAGGAGGGTGGTGGTCCCCCTTCATCAGAAGGGGACCGGAGGGTGTGTTCCAACTACAATGCCCTGGTAAGGCCTACGCCAGGGTATTGGAGAGGAGAGTCCGGCCGATAGTCGAACCTCGGCTTCCGTAGAAGCAGTGTGGTTTTTGTCCTGGCCGGAGGGGATCTGGTTTGGGGACCAGTGGATTTCGTCTCTTCTTTTTGCAGATGACGTGGTCCTGCTGGCCCCCTCTAGCCAAGACCTACAGCATGCGCTGTGGCGGTTCGCAGCTGAGTGTGAAGCGGCTGGGATGAAGATAAGCTCCTCCAAGTCTGAGGCCTTGGTTCTTGACCGGAAATGGGTGGCTTGTCCTCTTCAGGTTGGAGGGGAGTTCCTGCCTCAAGTGGAGGAGCTCAAGTATCTCGGGGTCTTGTTCACGAGTGAGGGAAGAATGGAACGGGAGATCGACAGATGGATCGGTGCAGCTGCCACAGTAATGGGGGCGCTGTGCCGGTCTGTTGTGGTAAAGAGAGAGCTGAGCTGAAAAGCGAAGTCTACGTTCCTACCCTTACCTATGGCCATGAACTTTGGGTCATGACCGAAAGAACGAGATCCCAGATACAAGCGGCTGAAATGAGCTTCCTCCGTAGGGTGGCCGGGCACTCCCTTGGAGATAGGGTGAGGAGCTCGGCCATCCGGGAGGGGCTCGGAGTAGAGCTGCTGCTCCTCCACATCGAGAGGAGCCAGTTGAGGTGCCTCCTGGACGCCTTCCTCGGGAGGTGTTCCAGGCACGTCCCACCGGGAGGAGGCCCAGGGGACGGCCCAGGACACGCTGGAGAGACCAGCTCTTCCAGCCCCCGGAGGAGTTGGAGGAGGTGTCTGGGGAGAAGGACGTCTGGGTGTCTCTGCTGAGTCTGCTGCCCCCGCGACCCGGTTCCGGATAAGCGGAAGACGACGAGTACGAGAAATGAAATATAATTTTCAGGCCATCAGTCGTATTCAGTTTTGCACAATATTTTTCTAACTTAAGAAACTCAGAGGGATTCTGCTCTCCTTTCTCCAACCACTGTTTCCTAGACCTTCTACTTTTGTCTTCCTCATGTTATCCAAACTTTCTTCTTGTAGATTATTTCGCTCTTTTTTATGATTTTCTGTTAGAGATTCTGGAAAAAGCTATGAGTAAAAAGAAATGTTCCTCAGGTTTTCTAAGTTTAACCAGGTTACAACCAAATTTACTTTAATACTTTGCCGATTGAATTTCAGTAAAGAGGTATTTAACTTCCAATAATATTCTCTGTTCAGACATAAAAAATAGACGAAGAAGAATGTTAACTGTAACTATATCCTTTTTAATATTTTTTAGAAACCAACCAATAGTCTAACAGTCTTGAAATGTTCTTTTTGCTCCAGGTGAAAGATCAAATCTAGAAATTTACCCCCCAACATCTCTTTTAAATCAAATCTATGAAAAGTTTAAGGAATGTGTTTCTAGTGCTGCAGGTAGGTGGCCATCTATGCATCATAGGATTTATGGTGATAGTAAAGTCTCCTCCAATTAAAATATAAGAGTCTGGATAATTAATTAACACTTAATATCAGCAAATAGTTTCTTCTATGTGAGTTATAGCCATAGAAATCAACAATAATATGTAGTTTTATTAGACCTGATTACATGACAAATAAAATTAACTTTATATATATGTGTGAGCAAAATGTCAAGTATTTTTTAACATTAAAACACCTACAGAATGCTCTGAACTGTCCAAAAACAATAAATCATTGCCCTCCTGAGTTCTCCAAAAGTTAACATCCTCTGGGATCGACTGAGATTCCTGACAAAAACAAAAGTTAATATTTAGCTGCTTTTGAAACAGAAATTCAATTCAATTCAAAAATACTTTATTAATCCCAAAGGGAAATTAAATGTTGTTATAGCTCATATTATGAAGGTTTCTTCAAAGAGCCGTTGTAGATGCTGATGGCTGTGGGCAGGCATCAGCAATAAATACAGCCTTATATTGGATAATATTTCTTAGACTTCTGGCATTTAATGAAACTATAGAAATTAATACTCCAACAAAAAAAGTGAAAATAAAATATGGCTCTAATACACATTAATAAATTGAACCTTTTTCAGAAAGTAACAACAAACAAATAAATATTTTAACCTGGAAATTTTTAAATGTATAACTGAGGAATGCTTGTTAAATCTAGACTTGAGTCTGTGGAACCTGGATTAACACTAACTAACTGTACGTCTTGAGGAAACTTAGGTCCTTCAGTGGTTTCCAGCAAGATGCTGCATATCTTCTATAAGTCTGTTGTGGAGAGTGTGATCTCTTCTGCCATCATCTGTTGGGGAAGCAGCATCTGAGCCAGGGACTTAAAAAGCTCAACAAGCTGATAAAAAAGGCTGGTCCTGTTTTGGGGACTCCTCTGGAACCTCTGGAGATCATTGTACAAAGAAGGATTCTTCATAAAATGAAGAATGTTATGGAGAACTTTAAGCATCCTCTTCATGAGACTGTTGTACAGCAACTGAGTGTCAGAGGCTTCTTCAGATCTGCTGTAAGACAGACCGCTACAGAAGATCCTTCTTGCCCACAGCCATCAGCATCTACAACGGCTCTTTGAAGAAACCTTCATAATGAGCTACAACAACATTTAATTTCTCTTTGGGATTAATAAAGTATTTTTTATTGGATTTTACAGTTTCAAATGAGTTGCTGTCCATCGATGAAGCCGCATGCTCCAATGAAGGTTGCAGCCTTACCCTCAGCCTGGGCCTTCATGACCGCTGGTCACGGCCTCCCTTACCTGCTGTGACAGCTCTTCAGCAGATCTTCAGCAGCTCTTCAGCAGGTCTTCAGCAAAGCTGAATTTGTTTCTGTATAAATTTGGATGGTTTCTTGCAGGTTTCCAAAAGGCTTCCTGGTATGAACTCAGTGCGACGCTCTTATGACAGATTTTAGTTAAGAAGTGTTCTGCATCTGCTGGCCCAAACAGAGAGCGAGGTCCACAGCATCAGCAGCTGCCTGACTATCTGGAGGGGAAACACAACTCCACCATGTTTCCCTTATATTTTCATTGGCTTCCTCAGGAACTCCTTATACTTTCAGGTTCTATTTCTTGTGTAAGTTTCCACCTCGCTGGCTCTCCTCCTTCAAACAAATCCTCACACACTTGATCTTCTTGTCCTTAATCTTGCTGCATGCAAAGTCCACTGTTTTTCATCTATTTTCTTTGAGTTCTCTCTGACCAACTTCTCAACAGAGTCAATCCATTGTTTTTTTTTTTTTGTGTAGAGAGAGTGGAGATGTATTGCTGTGAAAAACTGCTCTCTGTTTCATACACAGACTTTTTCCCGGTTGGAGACTTGCTGGGAGTTACTGGCATAGGAATAAACTCACTCAAATGCAGGAACAGTCGTGTGACATGAAAACATTTCCTTATGAAACTTCAAGCGAACTTGCTCTGGTCTTCTGCATTCTCCTTCATTTATATATCTCAGGGTTTCTTGTAAAACAGGATCAGTCAAAGTGGAGGACATGTTTCATATTTTGAACCAGTTTAGGATTTATTTTTGTAAGACCTCAGCAGAGAAACTCCCACATGGTAGCCATCTTGGAACCCATCCTGCTGCAGGAAGGCCGTGTGTGATGAATTAGAGCAAACAAACTAATACACCAAGGCCATCTGTCTTTTTTGTAATGCATAAAGCCATATGTAACTTTTAAGACATATTTTCAAAATAATTCAGTACAGCACATATCTTCATATCTTCATATTTTTTGAGAATGTCCCTCTGTGTCTGGCCTCTGCTCCATGGTGCATGAATGCCTGGAATGTATTTTAGGATCCTCCATTCCTTTGCATCCACCCCTACTCCTGTTCAATGATGATTCTAGTCTTAGTGGCAACACCAGCATGGCACAGCAGAAAGTTATATTTGCAGGATTAACTGCCGCTAAAAAGATCATAATATACTCATGATTTTCCCCAGATATTCCATCAGCAAAAGAATGGCTACACCATTTTAGAGACATTCCTGTTTTAGAAAGGTCACTGGTTGTCGTACTTAAAGTGCGGGTATCTACTATGCAGGCCTGGGACGCTCGGATCGGTTATCTCTCTGACATAACATTACTTGCTCTTATGTAAGACGAATGTCCCCCCTCCCTCCATTCAGTGTACTTCTCAGATAATTTAGCCTGAAGCAGTACCGAGAAGTACAGTAATAATATTATTAAATTCTCTATGTTTTCTATTAGCTCAGAGCACAGTATCTGCTTCCTGTATTTACATCTGGTTCTCCCGGCCGGACACGTCTGACCGATAAACAGACTGAACATTCTTACCTGGTTTGTAGTGACAGGTTTTGGTTTGCTTTGAGTTTTCTCTGTATGAAAAGACACTGAACCATCGGACAAAGTTTACAAACTCATCAACAGATCAGATCAAAGTAAACGAACTACTGGCAACAAAGAAATCTCCAGCCATTAGTCCTCAGTTCCCAAACCCTTATTGAGTGTTGTTAAAAGGAGAGGTGATGTAACACAGTGGTAAACATGCTCCTGTTCCAGCTTTGTTGGAACATGTTGCAAGCATCAAATTCAAAATGAGGGAACATTTGCAAAAAGAAAAACAAAAATGTGTTTGAACATTTTATATTCTGTTCTTGTGGTGGATTCAGTTGCATATACACTACTGTGCAAAAATCTTAGGCAGGTGTGAAACAAATGCTCACACTGTGGGTCGAACAGGATTTGTTTTACACAGCACCCGAACTTGATGGGAATTGTGGTTGTATTGTTCTGCTACTTAGAGGTGGACTTGCTGATATGATTTAGATTATTGTCCTGCTGCTTAAACCAAGTCTGTTTGTGGTCAGGTTCAAAAACTGATTTTCTCCTTCAGGATTTTAGATGAAGAGCAGAATTTATGGTTCCATCTATTACAATAAGTCGTCCACTTGCTGAAGTAGCAAAGCAGCCACAGACCACCACAGTCCCTACAAAGCTACATTAGCTTTACTCCAAATTTCACAGAGTGCAAAAAAGTCAGTAAGTCACAGGAGAGGTTTTAGAGATCATCAAGAGATTTTTGGTCAATGTGAGATGAACACAGCATGCCAAAAAATGTGGTTAATCACAGTTATTTCTTGATTTAATAAGTGGAGCAAATACTTTTTTACATGGAACCAGGTTTATTTGATCAGTTTGTAACTGTAAATGAAATATATTAATTGAAAACTGCATCTTATAATAATGTGAGTTATTTTTGTGTAAGTGGTTTGACATAAAAAAATATTTAAGTGAGACAAAAAAAAAAAAAAAAAAAACTGAAACAATTGGTGAAGGTGCAAATACTTTTTCATCACAGAGCACTTTTAGCTTATGGGTATTCACGTCCTGTGAAAACAGGACATGGAAAACTGGTGCATACTTTTATTTTCATCCATTTTCATTTGTGGTTGGAGAGGCTGATTAATGTAACATGCATATTATTTGGATGAGAGAATCCTTGGTTTTAGCAAATCATGTTATTATAATAACATATTTACAAGAGTGAGTAACAAAAGAAAAGAATAACATAAAAATCCACCTAGCAGCTGCAGTTCACTTAAAACGCTGCTTCCTAAATCCTGAGCAACATCAGGCAAAGGGGCCATATCCCAACAGTCCTGGAATCACTGCACTGTTACATTTCAAGTTTGAATCTTCTTAATCTCAGGTTTACCAAGACCAGAACTAAACAGACAGGTAGCATTTTGGTTATACACTGCTCAAAAAAATAAAGGGAAGACTTAAACAACACAATATAACTCCAAGTAAATCAAACTTCTGTGAAATCAAACTGTCCACTGATTGACAATTAATTTCACATGATGTTGTACAAATGGAATAGACAACAGGGGGAAATCTTTGGCAATTAGCAAGACACTCACAATAAAGGAGTGGTTCTGCAGGTGGGGACCACAGACCACATCTCAGTACCTATGCTTTCTGGCTGATGTTTTGGTCATTTTGAATGTTGGTGGTGCTTTCACACTCGTGGTAGCATGAGACGGACTCTACAACCCATACAAGTGGCTCAGGTAGTGCAGCTCATCCAGGATGGCACATCAATTCGAGCTGTGGCAAGAAGGTTTGCTGTGTCTGTCAGCGTAGTGTCCAGAGCCTGGAGGCGCTACCAGGAGACAGGCCAGTACATCAGGAGACGTGGAGGAGGCCGTAGGAGGGCAACAACCCAGCAGCAGGACCACTACCTCCGCCTTTGTGCAAGGAGGAACAGGAGGAGCACTGCCAGAGCCCTGCAAAATGACCTCCAGCAGGCCACAAATGTGCATGTGTCTGCAGAAATGATTAGAAACCGACTCCATGAGGATGGTATGAGGGCCCGACGTCCACAAATGGGGGTTGTGGTCACAGCCCAACACCGTGCAGGACGCTTGGCATTTGCCAGAGAACACCAGGATTGGCAAAGTCGCCACTGGTGCTCTTCACAGATGAAACCAGGTTCACACTGAGTACATGTAACAGACGTGACAGAGTCTGGAGACACCGTGGAGAGCGATCTGCTGCCTGCAACATCCTTTAGCATGACCGGTTTGGCAATGGGTCAGTAATGGTGTGGGGTGGTATTTCTTTCCATGCGCTCGCCAGAGGTAGCCTGACTGCCATTAGGTACCGAGATGAGATCCTCAGACCCCTTGTGAGACCATATGCTGGTGCGGTTGGCCCTGGGTTCCTCCTAATGCAGGACCAGGCTAGACCTCATGTGGCTGGAGTGTGTCAGCAGTTCCTGCAAGATGAAGACATTAAAGCTATGGACTGGCCCGCCCGTTCCCCAGACCTGAATCTGATTGAGCACATCTGGGACATCATGTCTCGCTCCATCCACCAACGTCACGTTGCACCACAGACTGTCCAGGAGTTGGCGGATGCTTTAGTCCAGGTCTGGGAGGAGATCCCTCAGGAGACCATCCACCGTCTCATCAGGAGGATGTCCAGGCGTTGTAGGGAGGTCATACAGACACGTGGAGGCCACACACAATACTGAACCTCATTTTGACTTGTTTTAAGGACATTACATCAAAGTTGGATCAGCCTCTAGTGTGTTTTTCCACTTTAATTTTGTGTGTGACTCCAAATCCAGGCCTCAATTGGTTAATAAATTTGATTTCCATTGATGATTTTTGTCTGATTTTGTTGTCAGCACATTCAACTTTGTACAGAACAAAGTATTCAATGAGAATATTTCATTCATTCAGATCTAGGATGTGTTATTTGAATGTTCCCTTTATTTTTTGAGCAAAACTCAAATTCGCACATGTGAAAATAATTTTTTAATAAGGTTAAACAGAAAGAATAGCAATAAAGGAATAACAAATACAACTTAAAACCATGAGTTTAGTTACACTGAGGGCACTGAAGATGATAAGTGGTCGGTGAGTTGAACACTGTAACAGGAAGTAAAAAATGAAAACATAAAAAGTAATCTACTGTCAAAATAAACCAGGAAACAAGTTACACCTGAAAATTAAAGAAACAAAAGCGAACGGGGAACTGAACAAACTGTACACCCTGAGATAGGACTGCAGCTTTCCCATAATGACATAAGATTATTTTAGTCAACTGCTTTAAATCTATACGTTCCTATGTTTTTCCTGCATTGTAATGCATACATTTTAATGCCAAATTTATATCTCTCATCTTCTAATATAATGTTCACATTAAATAGACACATTGAATTACATTGTTAATGAATGGTACAATTAAAACAAACCTGCTTTGTATTTGAAAAATGCAGCAATTAGGTTCTATAAACGTAATTCAGTTTAGGGTCACTCAATGATAACTGGCGATAATCATTTTCAACTTAACTGGTGAAACCCTTTATCTTTATCTCACAACAGATAATCTGACTCACCAGAGATCGGTAGATAGGAAGAGTGAAAATAGTTATTCTCAAACTGTAGGCCATTATTTATTTACTTAGATGTGCTACAGATTTTCACAGCAAGATTAGTTTGCTGCATTGTTCTGTCATTTGCATCAGACGCCACAAGATGGCGGTGTAACACAACGTTTGTCAACGCATTGAAACGCATTGACCCAATGTGGTCAATAGATGGCGCCATGGATTGCTCATCTAACTTAGTGCTACACTCGGAGTATATCCTTCTAGTAAATGTTTTTTCCTTAGCATTGTCATTAATCAAAATGAGACAAAATAAAACCTTTAATCGTTATACATAAGTATCATGAGTAAAGACAGGCCACAAAATCATCTAGAAAATAGTTTAATTCCAGAATTAAGTTTAAAAATATGTTTTACACTGACTTATACTAATCAAATCGGTAGCTTGTTTTGCAAGGTAGAGGTAGAGTCAAGACAAAAAGATATTTTACGCACATTATGTGATTTTCAGATTTGTTTGATTAGTGCTAATGCAGATCAAGTTAAACCTTAAAAGCTCAAATGGACAATGTGAAGCCAAAGCTGGAAGATGATCGAATATCTTCTCAGATATATTCAGGAACCGAATCATGAGTTCTCCAAAATAAACCATATACAATTGTAACTGTTGACTATATCTTTGTCTGAATTCGTTATATAATAGAAAACTCCTCAATCACCTGACTAAATAAACGATGATGATAATAATAAAATCTAAGAGGTGTATTGATTTTAGATTTGAAGACATGAAGTGCATTTAGGTAAATGTTCAAGTGAAGTAGCAGATAATGTACATGATCAGCATCACAGACTGATACAAAAAATGAAAGCAAATAAAAGGTAACAGAAAGTAAATTAACTGTATTTATGTTTCATTTTTCAAATTTTACTGGAAGATGAAACAAAGTTTGTTACACTTGAATCTGCATTAATAATGTTTTACATACATTTATGCATTGATCAGTACGTTTTCCTTCTTGTTTGAAATTTTCCATGATTTTTCAGCTTATAACCTCTAACTTCATTGTATTTTATCTGGATTTTATTTGTTAGAACAACACAAAGTGGTACAATTAGGCGTTCAAAGAAAATGGTAAATTTGATAAAAAATGATAAATGCAAAAAAATAAAATAAATTTGATTTCAGACATTTTTAAAGATAAAAATAAGAAAATCTAGCTATGCATTTATATTTTTAGAAACAACGTTGGCTGTAATTGCACCTGCAAGTCTTTTGGGGTATGTTTCTACCAACTTTATGCATCTAAAGATTGTGGTTTTCGGCCATTCTTCTTTGCAAAATAGTTAATCTCAGCCAGATTGGATGGAAAGCATCTAATTGACAGTTTTTGTCTTGCCACAGATTCTTAATTGGATTTAGGTCTGGACTGTGATTGGGCCATTCTAGCACATATATATGCTTTGATCTAAACCAGGGGTCGCTCTATGGACCTTCCACACTTTGGCTAAAATTGATAACTAAAGTTTTTAAACATACAGTACAGACCAAAGGTTTGGACACACCTTCTCATTCAAAGAGTTTTCTTTATTTTCATGATTATGAATATTGTAGCTTCACACTGAAGGCA
This sequence comes from Girardinichthys multiradiatus, assembly GCF_021462225.1. Lineage (NCBI taxonomy): Eukaryota > Metazoa > Chordata > Actinopteri > Cyprinodontiformes > Goodeidae > Girardinichthys > Girardinichthys multiradiatus. Next base: position 30,515,614 of record NC_061806.1, read on the forward strand.
TCAAAACTATGAATTAACACATGTGGAATTATATACTGAACAAAAAAGTGTGAAACAACTGAAAATATGTCTTATATTCTAGGTTCTTCAAAGTAGCTACCTTTTGCTTTGATTATTGCTACACACACTCTTGACATTCTGTTGATGAGCTTCAAGAGGTAGTCACCTGAAATGGTTTTCACTTCACAGGTGTGCCCTGTCAGGTTTAATAAGTGGGATTTCATGCCTTATAAATGGGATTGGGACCATCAGTTGTGTTGTGCAGGAGGTGGATACAGTACACAGCTGATAGTCCTACTGAATAGACTGTTAGAATTTGTATTATGGCAAGAAAAAAGCAGCTAAGTAAAGAAAAACTAGTGGCCATCATTACTTTAAGAAATTAAGGTCAGTCAGTCCGAACAATTGGGAAAACTTTGAAAGTGTCTCCAAGTGCAGTCGCAAAAACCATCAAGTGCTACAAAGAAACTGGCTCACATGAGGACCGCCCCAGGAAAGGAAGACCAAGAGTCACCTCTGCTGCGGACTATAAATTCATCCGAGTCACCAGCCTCAGAAATCGCAGGTTAACAGCAGCTCAGATTAGAGAACAAGTCAATGCCACACAGAGTTCTAGCAGCAGACACATCTCTAGAACAACTGTTAAGAGGAGACTGTGTGAATCAGGCCTTCATTGTAAAATAGCTGCTAAGAAACCACTGCTGAGGACAGGCAACAAGCAGAAGAGACTTGTTTGGTCTAAAGAACACAAGGAATGGACATTAGACCAGTGGAAATCTGTGCTTTGGTCTGATGAGTCCAAGTTTGAGATCTTTGGTTCCAACCACCGTGTCTTTGTGCGGCGCAGAAGAGGTGAACGGATGGACTCTACATGCCTGGTTCCCACCGTGAAGCATGGAGGAGGAGGTGTGATGGTGTGGGAGTGCTTTGCTGGTGACACTGTTGGGGATTTATTCAAAATTGAAGGCATACTGAACCAGCATGGCTACCACAGCATCTTGCAACGGCGTGCTATTCCATCCGGTTTGCGTTTAGTTGGACCATAATTTATTTTTCAACAGGACAATGACCCCAAACACACCTCCAGGCTGTGTTAGGGCTATTTGACCAAGAAGGAGAGTGATGGGGTGCTGCGCCAGATGACCTGGCCTCCACAGTCACCGGACCTGAACCCAATCGAGATGGTTTGGGGTGAGCTGGACCGCAGAGTGAAGGCAAAAGGGCCAACAAGTGCTAAGCATCTCTGGGAACTCCTTCAAGACTGTTGGAAAACCATTTCAGGAGACTACCTCTTGAAGCTCATCAACAGAATACCAAGAGTGTGCGGAGCAGTAATCAAAGCAAAAGGTGGCTACTTTGAAGAACCTGGAATATAAGACATATTTTCAGTTGTTTCACACTTTTTTGTTCAGTGTATAATTCCACATGTGTTAATTCATAGTTTTGATGCCTTCAGTGTGAAGCTACAATATTCATAATCATGAAAATAAAGAAAACTCTTTGAATGAGAAGGTGTGTCCAAACCTTTGGTCTGTACTGTATATATAAGAACAAATGAATTTTTTTGCATTTTTTCTTTTTTAATGGAATAATTGCATTTAATTTAAACAACAGCCTGTATATATATATATATGCCAATTACATTGTTTTTTTCCTATTGGGTTGAAAACTGTTTGCTTTTCCACAGATATCAAAATCACATAGAAGAAAATGTTTTCATCCTCTTTTTGCAAACTTATTTTGTTTATGTTTATTTTAAAACCTAAAAATACAAATAAAATCGTGTTGCTTTAAAAGTGAAAACACATTTTTTAATAAAAAATTACAAGTTGTCCTTTTTCAAAATGTCGTGTAACATTAGCGGCACAAAATGAGTTATATTTAGTAGAACAGAAGGCAAAGATATAAAGGTTGCGACCCTAATCTAAACCCCTCCACTGTAGTCCTGGCTGTGTGTTTACGGTCATGTTCCTGCTGGAAGGTGGACCTCCTCCCCAGTCTCAAACCTTTTCCAGCCTCTTATAGGTTTTGTTCCAGGATTTTCCTGTATTTTGCTCCATCAATCTTTCCATGAAGTTTGACCAGCCTCCCTGTTCTTGCTGAAGAAAAGCATCCCCACAGCATAATTCTGCCACCACCATGTTTCACTGAGGGTGTAATTAGACTGAAGGACAGTGTTAGTTTTCTCCCTCACGTAGCATTTTACATGCAGTCATAAAGGTAACATTTTGTTGTCATATGACCAGGTCCCCTTCTTCAACATGTTTGCAGTGCCCCCCATATGGCTTGTATAATTATATGGTAGCTTTAAACGTCCTTTAGCTTTCTTTGAAAAGTGGCTTTTTTTATAATGCTCTTCCATAAAGGCCAGAATTGTGGAGTGTACAACTAATAGTTGTACAACAGGTTTTAACCCTGAGCTGTGGTTCACTGCAGCTCCTCCTAAGTTACCATGGATTTTTTGGTTGCTTCTCTGATTAATGCTCTCCTTCTGTGCTTCTCAGTTTATGTGGAAGTCTTGATGGGTTATGGTTCATAATCTATTTTCATATGATGGATTGAACAGTTCTCTGTGAGATAATAAAAACTCGGGACATTGTTTTAAAACCTAACCTGCTTTAAATGTCTCCACAGCTTTCTCCCTGACCTGTCTGCTGTTTTCCTTGGTCGTTATTTTGCTCAATTCAGTATATTTACATAGCGCCAATTTGTAACAAATGTTGTCTCAAGGCACTTTAAGAAGTCAATTCAATCGAATCATACAGATTCCAGGTCAGGTACATACATCCCAATTGATCCTAACTTTCAGTCAAAATCAGTTTATTATTCAAATTGGTTAAAACGTTTCTCTATCTAAGGAAACCCAGCAGATTGCATCGAGTCAGAGACTTGTAGCATTCACTCCTCCTGGATGAGCATGTAGAGACAGTGGAGAGTAACTTGCATTGTCTTTGTAGCAATCCCTCATACTGAGCATGCATGTAGTGACAGTGGAGAGGAAAAACTCCCTTTTAACAGGAAGAAACCTCCAGCAGAACCAGAACCAGGCTTGATGTGAGCGGCCATCTGCCACGACCGACTGGGGGTTTGAGAGAACAGAGCAAAGACACAAAAGAACACAGAAGCACTGATTCAGGAGTCCTTTCTATGGGAAAGAAAAGTAAAACATTATTGGTTGTAGCTCCTTTAGTGTCTTCATCTAGGAGAGAAAGACAGCTAAGCAGATGAACTTAAAAAGCCATTTTCCAAGTCTAGAGGATGAAAGAAAGCACATAGAGTTAGTCACAATAGAAGCTCAATCATTTGCTATGTCTAGGAGAGAGACAGGGTTAAACACTTAAAGACAGGGCCAAGTGTATCATCTGTAGAAGGTGAGGATTAAGCTGTTGGCAGCAGCAGCTTGGCAGATGTCACCCTCCAAGAAGGTGTCACAGCTAAACACAGAACCAGCCCAGGTGGAGCTTCTAGGAAGAGGGAAAAAAAACAAAGCTAAAAGCTGAAATAACAGTAAATAACACTAAATTGGAGAGTAGTTTGGGAATGTAACAGAGTGAAAAAGAAAATGGTCATTATGTCCTCCAGCAGCATAACTATAGAGATAGCTCAGGATAACCTAAGCCACTCTAACTATAAGCTTTATCAAAAAGGAAAGTTTTAAGCCTAGCCTTAAAAGTAGACAGGGTGTCTGCCTCACGGACTAAAACTGGGAGCTGGTTCCACAGGAGAGGAGCCTGATAACTAAAGGATCTGCCTCCCATTCTACCTTTCTGGAGAGGGGCATCGTCCGAGCTTCTGCTGGCAACAACTTAATGGTCACCCTCTACCGATGATCCACATGGCCCTGTCTTTCAGTGTTTAACCCTTTCTCTCTCCTAGACGTTGCAATTGACTGAGCTTTTACTGTGACTAACTCTATGTGCTCTCTTTCAGACTCTAACCTTGAAAACTGGCTTAGAGTTTATCTGTTCTTTCTTTCTAGGTGAAATGACTAAAGGAGCTACATCCATTAACATTTACTTTTCCTTCCCTTAGAAAGTACTCCTGGATCAGTGCTTCTTTGTTCTTTTTGTGTCTCTGCTCTGTTTTCTCAACCCCCTCGTGGCAGATGGCCGCTCACTCACACAGCCTAAGCCTATAGCAGCATAACAACACAGATAGTTTCAGTTCAGATTATTTAGTTAAACGGCGCTTATTTACAACAATGTCGTCTCAAGGAACCCCACAAAGGGTCCCACTGATGGCCATTGTTATACTAAAAACCACAAGGATTGGGATACCTCTCTCTGTCAGACAGCAGAAATGGAGGGTGTGTTTGGACCTCAACCATAACTCAGCCGGTTTAGGCTAAACCTGACTCCCCCTTACTCCAACCAACAGGGAGGGAGGAAGGCTCCCTCCCTGATAAACTAGGCCACTCTAACTATAAGCTTTATCAAAAAGGAAAGTTTTAAGCCTAGCCTTAAAAGTAGACAGGGTGTCTACTAAAGGATCTGCCTCCCATTCTACTTCTAGAGACTCTAGGAACCACCAGTAAACCTGCAGTCTGAGAACAAAGTGCTCTGTTAGGAATATATGGAACAATCAGATCTCTGATGTATGATGGAGCTAGATCATTAAGGGCTTTATATGTGAGGAGGAGAATTTTAAATTCTATTCTGGATTTAACAGGGAGCCAATGAAGGGAAGCTAAAATAGGAGAAATATGATCTCTCTTTTTAATTTTCATCAGAACTCTTGCTGCAGCATTTTGAATCAGCTGAAGGCTTTTAACTGCATTTTGTGGACATCCTGATAGTAAAGAATTACAATAGTCCAGCCTTGAAGAAACAAATGCATGGACTAGTTTTTATACTTAGAAGCAGAAAATATAAAGTCTTCCAAGATGTTATGCCTTCAAGACATGCCTTTTAGTCTAAATAAATAGATAAATATAGCTGAGTATCATCAGCATAACAGTGGAAATGTATTGTCATGAGGGCTGATAATTTTACCTATTGGAAGCATATATATAGTAAAGAGAATTGCCCCAAATACTGAACCCTGTGGTACTCCACAATTAACCCTGGAGTTTAAAGATGATTTATCATTTACATGAACAAACTGGAATCTGTCAGACAGATAAGATTTAAACCAGCCTAGCGCTGTTCCCCTGATCCCTACAGCATATTCCAGCCTTTCTAAGAGAATATTATGGTCGACTGTATCAAATGCAGCACTGAGATCTAACAGGACCAGAACAGACACAAGTCCATTATCTGAATATATCATTAGTGACTTTCAGCAGAGCTGTTTCAGTGCTACGATGAGCTCTGAAGCCTGACTGAAACTCTTCAAACAGGTCATTGCTGTGTAAATGCTCACACATTTGAATAGTAGCTATTTTCTCAAGAATTTTAGATAAAAACGAAAGATCATCCTGATCAAGTGAAGGTTTTTTAAGTAAAGGTTTGATTACAGCTACCTTAAAAGCTTGTGGTACATATCCATTTACTAAGGAGAAATTAATCATATTTAAAATGGGGCTGGTAATCAGAGGGAACACTTCCTTAAATAATTTAGTTGGGATTGGGTCTAATATACAAGTTGAAGGTTTAGATGAAGCGAATATTTCTGATAACTTAGGAAGCTCCACAGGATCAAAACAGTCCAAACACAGATCAGGTTCTACAGTTATTTCCAATGATGTCTCACTTGCTGAGGATGAACAAATGTTTTCTAACAAACATCTGAGGCCTTCACAGAACACTTGCATTTGCACAGAGATCATTTACCGATATGATGACATCTGAAGATAATTTCTTGCTCTTGATTTTATTAAGGGGCATCAAAGTAAAGGCAGGTATACAAACTTTTATTTGCAAATTTATATTTGCAAAAACTGAAAAAAATCGTGCATCATTTTCTGTCTGCTTCATGATTCTGTGCTACTTTACATTAATTTATCAAATAAAATCCAAAAAGTATCCCAAATAGTAAACAACACCATAGATAGATACAGCCGTCAGAGACATATGCTCCAGGACAGACTTACTATTATAGGATTAGAAAGCATGTAAATCTTAATCACATTTCTCGCCAGGGATCATCTTCTTGATTCTATCTGTGACAGCACTCAGTTTTTACTGGTCAGCTTTGTGAAGCTCACAGATGGTGTCAAAAACAAATTTAAAATAACTCCTGCTATATTTTTAAATAAACCTCACATTTATAAAACTCTGGTCACTTCACTTTCTTTAACTCTGCCCCAGTAACTTTCTAAGAGAGAAAGTGTATTCTTATTTAGATGGAAATCAAACAACTCTTAGTTTCAGTTCCATCTTTTAGTTCCAGTTCAATGAAGTGTCCTCACTGATGTTCACACTTTTACAACTCATTGAGCATTTCTGCATAATTAAGCAGCAGCAGCCTTTGTGTGAAAGTTACCTACATGTGCTGCAGCAGTGTTATCCACAACCTTTGGAGGAAAACGTTTTCATTTTATTTTGATGAACCTGTTCAATTGCTATTGTTTAAAGGAAAGAAAATTAAAATATACCCTGTGTTTTTCATTATAACTGGCATCAGGTATTGTTATAATTTGAATTATTGCAAATGATGAAAGGACATCATCCAGAACTCCCTTTTGTCCAGACACAGAAGGTCTGACAGAAATACATGTTGGGACTGTAACCAGAGAAAAGTCTTTGTTGATTTGTTTGCAACATGAAAAAATAAAAGTTAAAATAGTTCATTAAGTAGCATAGTAGCACTGCTGGCTTTAAGTTCAGGTGGTGTAAAGTATGGGCTGAAGAGACAGTTTTCAGACAGAATGACCCTGAAGAAACAACCAAACACAGTGATGAATGGGAGACCTCAGATACACAGTCCTTCTTTGTCCATACGCTGCTGCTTACAGCGCTATCAAAGGAGCTGTTGTTGCTATAGGGAAGACTTGCACAACCGTAATGAAAGAAACTGAAAACACTGAAGAATCCCTATATTAGATAACCACAATCACATAGATTAACTATGTATCTATTTCCTTGTAGTCTGATTGTGACAAAAGGCAATATAAAGTAAACAGCATTACAGAGTCTATGATGCTGGATTCATTAATGAGTTATTTTACTGTGATATGTAAACATATGACTCAGGCTTTGTGAAGGAGAAAGTTTCCCTGCCAACCTTTCCTGGACTGATTGTCATCATGTGATCTGGTGATGATGCATCCAGACGGTGAGAAAAACACAGAGAGGGAGAGAGAGTTGGTGGTGTAGAGAAGAAAGCAGCAGAGAGAGAGTAAAACTGATGAGTCAGAGGAGGCAGTTTCTGATGTAATCCTGCAGCTCCTCCCTTCATCTGCTTCATCTGCCTGCATGGCTGCTTCTTAGTATGCCAACAAGCTGCCGGTTGCTGTTACACACGCTCTCCGTAAAATACAGGAACTTTGAGGCAAACATTTTGTTTTAACTGAACCAAACTCTTAACATATATTGCATTTATAATACCTATGATTTATTAGAAAAAATCTATTCTTACAAGTCAGAATCACAGTAAAAAATGGATTTAGAAGTAATCTGCTTGTGAGATAAAACTTTAAATTAGGAAAGTACACAAAGCCTTTTCAGAATGAATTATCTTGTGTAGAACTGTGATACACGTACATGTATGCAGTCCTTCCTTGTAGAAAAACTCTAACATTTGAGATATTCAAAGTTTTTCTATCACTTATTCCATAGTGCGTTGTGGGGAAGGTGGTGCCTCTCTCCAGCAGTCTATGGGCAAGAGGCAGGGTACACCCTGGACAGGTCGCCAGTCCATCGCAGGGCAACACACAAACAACCAAGCACACACTCATTCATACACCTAAGGGCAATTTAGAGAGACCAATTAACCTAACAGGCATGTCTTTGGGAGGAAGCCAGAGTACCCACACATGCATGGGGAGAGCATGCAAACTCCATGCAGAAAGACCCCTGGATGGGAATCGAACCCAGGACCTTCTTGCTGCAAGTGCTACCAACTACACCACCGTGCAGCCATATTCAAAGCTTTACTTCATTAATTCTTCTGTGTAACATACAAAATCTATTGTTATTTTCTCAGGAACAACTGACATCACTTCTAGAAGTGAAGTTCTTTCGTTTTTAGGCATAACCTGTTTCACTTTCAGAATAAGCCACCCAGATATCCTAGAATAACAAGCCTGGAGCAAACTGACTGTACTTTAGTCAGCAATCAACAATAAAACTAAACAGTTTCCTTTCCGTGACCTGGAGTATGGAGAGAATACACTTACCTTAAAGACATAATACAGTTCACTGATACTCCTGGCCTTCAATTTGGCCACACACATGTGGAATGAAGACAAAACCTTGATATGATAACTACAGTTAAGCTCAGAAATATTACTATCGGTGGCCTGAGTACTTCAATAAAGAATTTCAATTTTGTCAACATGTTTCTTCTGACTGGTAGTTAGATTAAAGTTGCCGATCCAGAGTCCTGGATTAAATCTAATAGAGAATCTGTTGAAGGAGCAAAACATTAGGGTGATGGCAAAAGGGGGAATTCCAACAACAACAAAAAAAAAAGGTCAAAATACCCGGAAACATGTAAAAAACTGGTGAGCAGAAGAAGAAGGGTTTAATGGTTGTAATGCTGATAAAGATTTTTCCATTGATGACTGAGAAGGGTGTAAATAATTTTGAAATCCCATTTTTTTCCCAAAACTGACCTTGTTTTACTTTTTATCGATCATCTTTTGAAATATCTTTTTGTCATTTTCAATCAGAAACAAACTTCTTAAATGAATACAAAAGATTTTAAATCTAAATCTTCCAGGACTATGAATTATTTTGGGCTTAACTGTACATCATAAAACACCCCCAATGGTCTCACTAATAATTAACAATGGATTTTTTAAGATTATTATTTATTTTTGTAAGAATGTATTTTTTTTATTCTTCACACATTTCTGTAAACAATGTGAGCGGGATAAATAAGTAATTTAGCTGCCAATTTTAATGAGCTGCTTAATGGGGCATAGAAATGTAATTAGGGTACCTCTTGGATGCTTCCGTCTGGAGATTTTTCAGGGAGTTTTCACCAAAAACCACTGGAGGTACTACAATTTCCTTCAGGCCTGGGAACATCTAAGAATACCCCTTGGAGAGTGTTGCAAAGGATATATACTAAAAACGTCCTGTTGGACCTGTTGCCCTCTGAGACCTGACCATGAAAAGCGAAAAACATGAACGGGTGGATGGATGGATGGATGGATAGATGGATGGAAGGATGGATGGGGGCAATGTTTCAGATTTTCCTGTTATTCCCCAAAACTGTGCAAATACATGTGTAATTAGCCAAATCACATAAAATGATACTGAAACAAGAGCACGTTTAGGTATAATTAATCTGTAGATCGATGTGTGATTTGTTCTTATCTGTTTTTTTTCCCCTTTGCGTTACTGAAGCATTTATTCACATAAGGTGTAATTATCTCTTTTAGTTATAGACAACCCTTTGAGAGCAATTACTGAAGAATGCAATCCCATTCGTGAAGCATGTTGCATAAAGAAAATGAAATATAGGCAGGAATATTTTATTAAAAGCATCAGGTTCTTAACTAATTGAACTAAAACATAAATACATTTGCACAATTCTTTTTTAAATGTGAAATAGACCCAAATGCCCTGAAGGTGAATCCCACCTCACTGTCATTCGTCATTATTCCCTTGCAGTTTTCCTCTTCTGAATAAACGCATGCGTAGTGTTGCATATTACAAAAGACAGTTTAACAGCAGTATTAATCTGGAAAAATAATTCCTAACACTTTTATACAGTCTATAAATATTGGCTATACTGTCTAAATAGCTTGAATACACTGGATGGTGTATTATTTTATTTAGAGAGAAACAAAAGCTGAAAAACAGAAAAAATAAAAATAGTAGTTGTCACATGATCAAACCTGACCAATCAGAGCGAGCCAAGTCCAACGGAAAAGTACGTTCATTGTTCGGATGTTTTGCCAACTTTACCTTTTAAATCTGATAAAAATACTATCGAAATACCGCGGGATATGGATGTAGAAGTATTGCTCTGGTGGAGCAGACCGGGCCGTGGATACGTTTTTGCGGTTTTGATGAAATGCCACGTGTTCAGGTTTGATAAAGTGTGAGGCTTTGGATCGTTTCATCACATGACTCCCCTCCCCCACCCTGCCCGGGGATTCAGGGAAGAAGGCGGACATGTTTGAGGGGAAATGTGCTGGTTAAAAAGTATCCAAGTGGAAGACAAAGAAGATTGTTGGAAGCAAGGTTTCGCTCTTTTTTGGGATTTACCAGTCCACATATGTGTTTGCTTTTAACTAAAGACTTTTGAATATACTTTTTGAAATTTTTGATTATATAACTTTCATTTCCGGGACTGCTAGTTTTGTTTTTAATCCTGACAAAGTATCAAAGCTGTAGTAATGTTTATTACTGGATTAATTGAAAGGGATCTTTCTGTCGGTTATTTAAGTGACATTGTAGGGACTCTGTAACCTTGGTATGGGGGATGGGCGCGAATGGTTAGGTAATGTCTTGTGCTTTAAATTAGTTTTTATTTAAGCTGTGTAGATGTTTGAATAGAGATTTATTTTTCCGTGGTAGAACCGCGTTTTTTCCCCCAAGTTCGAAGCTATTTTTTGCCCTATTTGTAAATTTCAGTATTGCTGGGCACAGAAAATCTGAGTTCAGATACAAGGTTTCTGCTTCTATTGACACATTTAGACTGAGCTAGTTGTTTAAATGTTTTAGTTCTGGTTAGTTGGATTTACTTTAGGCTGGGGCCAGTCTGAAAAACGGTTGTCACCATGTGGATTGTTGCTGTTCTGACCTTGTCAGGGTAGAATTGTTGTAGTTTAAATAATGATTTGCTTTGCCCAAAAGCAATATCATCAGCTGAATCCCAACTGAGGTTAAGTTGTCATTGCACCAGTGCTTGTGATGTATCTAGGCCACATGGAGGCCTTGTTTTATGGCATTTTCAAAAGTCTTGACTTATGCGATCCCGCTTAATGAATATCTGAACTGATCCTGTTGTTAAACAAAAAACGAGTTGTTTTGTGTATATTTCTTTATGATTAACCGCATGTCTAGTACGTACTATCATAAAATACTTATTGTTCCACTTCTCAAAGATGGCGCTCGCCTACATGTTCTAGAAGAAACTGATGAGTTCATGAGGGAGAGGCTCTATTCAGGCGGTACTCGTGACTGTGCCGACGAACCAATAGGATTGTTAAGTGTTCAGACTACAAGCCCGCGTTACGGCCGTTTTAACCAATCCCCGTCGTCGTTATGATCACGTTGACGTAATACAACATGATAAAGAACAGGGAGGGCTCCGTTGCTGTCTTTTTTTTGTGAAAAATAGTGTTCGCGGGCCAGTCACAGACGACACATCCACAAAACAGTAAGGGCTTGACCAATCGTGTTGGGCAATACATTTGAAGGGCAGGCCGAACATGCGAACAGGTTGGCCTTAAACGTCTCTGCTGATCTCCAACAGCCAGAGGATGTGGCTATTCTGACAGACATCGTGAGCAGCGAATAAGGAGTAAGTGGGCGGAGAAACAAAGAGAAGGTTTATCCAATGAGGTAAATGGTTGGTCTATAAAGCACCGGGTGTAGTCACATTGTCGCCATTTCAACGAAGCGGTTCGCAGGGATTTCGTCGTGGCGGGCAGTGAAGGAAACTGACGAGCCGAGACGGATCCTGCTTTTGAGTGTTCCCCAAAACAGAATCCGGATCCATCCTGATGGCTATGGCTGTTAACCCGCACTTTGACAGGTATCTATCGGTAGAACTGACTCTCATCTTGCTACCAAAAGGAACATGTTAACAGATTTTTTTCCTCCCTTTTTATATCTTTACTGGCTTCCCGTGTGTACTGTTAAACGCTCGGGGGTGAGAGTCGGACACTGGACAAAGCACCGGAAAGAGTTGGTTAATTCTTTCAAACGAATATTAAAACATTAAACTATACTGGAATATATATTTTTTTTTTGTTAAAAAAAGCTGCGACTACAACGGCGCCATCTTCGTGTCTTCTCTGCCGTTGGCCGCTCTCTCCCGCAGCTCAGCAGCTGGTGTTAGCATAGCTAGCATTAGCTTCACAGACAGCCGAGGGAGGTCAAATACGCTTATAATAAGGGCCATATGTATGATGTTCTAAAGCAAGAGAGCTGCCGAATACGTCTTTATTTGACGTATCATATGCTGCCTGGTTAATCCGTAGCTAAACCGATTCGCACTGTATTTGTCATTTGATGCGCTGCTACATCTAAACAATCTGTAGGGTTTACCGGTTTGTTGTGGTAGCCATGTGGTCGCATTGTTGTGATGATGGTGCCGGAGTGTACTGCTTGACCTAAATAATGCCAACTGTGGTGTAATTGTTCAACCTTAGTATACCAGGCGTGGTGAGAATGATCAAAATAGGTCCTGGGTCTTGTGGCTGGTTCGTGTTTCTGTCCGTTGCCTGGTTACAGAGCTCAGTGTCTCATATTAAGTAGCTCCGTTCTTATTTAAACTGTCATTTTATTCTGTAACCCCATCATTTTTGTTTTTAATACAGTTTTCAGTGTTTTTGAACAGCTTAACATTTTTAATCTGAACATTTTTTCAGTAACGTTTCTTTTTGTGTAAATGATTCTTTTGCCTTTTTATTAATAAAGTACACGAACTGTCAAATGAGTTTCCAGAAGTTTATTTGAGATCTCCATATTTCCCTAAATGGATAAAGATGTTTTTGGAAGCTCCTGTATAGTTTCTTTTTTTAAGAGACAAACAAGAACTGATGTGCCCCGGTGAATCTTAATTACGCCCCGGTTTTGCTCAGGATGTAAACAAACGCCTCCTTGAAGGAAAATATGTTATGTTTTCCATATGGTAAAATAACAATGCACTTATGAGTCAGCAGATGACCAAAGCTAATGGGGTTCGAGTGTCGACTGCACAGGAGTCGAATGCAAAGTAGATTAATACAGGTTACAGTCATTAGAAAAGAAGTGACATCTGAAAATATGGTTCAATCAAGGTGAAGAGGAAAAGCTATACTATCCATGATTTCTGACTGCAGAGGTCAGCTTTTAATTTCAGTTTTGATGTGCTGGATACAGTAGAAGTGATAATGTAAGTGTAGCAAGCTTTATGTGCTGATTCTGCAGATGTTCTCACATTTCTAAGTTATGTTTTAAACAACCATTTGAGGCTTGAAGGAGGTTCATCAGGTAACGGGGTGAACTTTCACATCACATTTATTAGAAGCAACTTCTTGGCTCACTGCTAAACCGGGCAATAAACACTCAAAGTAACTTGTTAGCATATATTGCTGTGAAATCCTAACTGCTGTAGAGAAATAACCACACCCACTCCTTTACAGAAGTGAGGGGGTGGAGTTTGTATTGATGAGGAACTGGGTGTAGATGAGGAAGTGGCCTTCATGACTGCTAGCTTAGTGCTGCTTGGTTGATTTAGCACTTTTCTGTTCCCCATCAGACTGATGGATGGCTACTTCATGTTCTGTAAAGGGGTGGTGGTCTGATCTGAGGGTGGAGTGGAGCAACCAGAACTTCTGTGTAGGATTTAAAGCACACAGGATACTATAAGGGAGAACATTTAATACTGTGGTTTGATAATGTCTCAAGATTACAGTATTTAAAGGTTGGTTTGGAGATTCTGTTTTTGCTTCTGGTATTTTTATTTTTCACCGGCTCTTGGTTCCTCTTTCCAGCATTCATTCTGGGCTTGACCCTGGTTTTACTGGAGTGACGATGGATCACAGTAGTGGTGCAGCTGGGAAACGTATCCGAAAACCATCACAGCTCTACGAAGGCTTTGAGAGTCCTGGGATGCCCCCGATCAGCCAGTTGACCCCTTCAGGACCCCCACAGCCCCTGGTGAAAGACCCCAGCAGACAGGGGAGGGTGACAAACCAACTTCAGTTCCTGCAGAAAGTCGTACTGAAGTCTTTATGGAGGCACCACTTCGCCTGGCCTTTTCATGAACCCGTGGATGCAGTCAAGCTCAGCCTGCCTGTGAGTACAACTGTAATTTCACTGCTATATGCAACAAAAAGTCCCCAAATCTATATAGTTTTTAAACTTGCAAGCTTTAATTTAAAAATGTTTATTTTTCTGTCATTCTCAGGATTATCACAAGATCATAAAGAATCCAATGGACATGGGCAGCATCAAGAAGAGGCTGGAGAATAATTACTACCGCAGCGCCAGCGAGTGCATGCAGGACTTCAACACCATGTTTACAAACTGCTACATTTACAACAAGGTCAGCAAGTCTCCTGTGATGTTTCATGTTTGAAATATGGAGCTACAAGAACATGTGGAGAAAGATTTCTCAGATAAAACACTTATCCAGTTAAAGCAATGAAACCCTAAATTAAAGTTAGAAATACTGTTATTTAGCACAGATTTATTTATGTCTAGTTATTCATCACATCCACCCAATTTCTGGATTGAACTTGAAAAACACACACATAGAAAGGCAGGTACTATAAACTTACAATTATTACTATACAAGTACTTCACAGGACTTGCATTCATAAAACAAATGAGAACCATGCAGACAAATGTTCTCTAAGTGCTGACCATGATGCAGAAATAAAATGTCTGAATACTCTGTTGTTAATATTTTTTATTACTTAATAACAATTTTGGCTGTTCTGACATTTTAGAAACCGTATCAACTGGCTTTGCACAGTTTTTCTACATCGTGGCACATTTGACGTTTTTTCCCTGTTTTGCAGCCAACAGACGACATCGTGCTGATGGCCCAGTCTCTGGAGAAAGCTTTCCTGCAGAAAGTGGCTCAGATGCCCCAAGATGAGATCGAGCTGGCGCCTCCACCACCACGAAACAAATCTGCCAAACCTTCCAAAAAGGGCAGAAACAATCCAGGTGAGGATGGCCTGCATACCTAAATAAATACTGGTTTTAAAGGTCTGCATGAGCTCTAATGACCTGGTTTCCTTTATCTTCCAGTTCCAGGAGGAGTGACAACAGCCCATCAAGTTCCAGCTGTCTCCCAGTCTGTCTACTCTCCTCCCACTCCAGAAACACCAGACTCCATTCTGTCCACCCCCCCTCAGACTATTTTATCCAAGAGCCTTACCTTTCCTCCTGAACACAGCATCCCCACTATCACGAGCATGCCCCACACACAGCCCACTGCAAAGGTAACGCTTGCTTTATCTTTGTGTGTTTACTGTGTGTAGTCACAAGCTTCACTAAACCGACTCGAGTCCGAGGGTGAAGCTCTGACCCACACTGTCGCGATCTTCTCTTCCACCACAGAAAAAAGGTGTGAAGAGGAAAGCAGACACGACCACTCCAACCACGATGGCCATGCCCATCATGAGCACCATGGGCGTCAGTGGGATCGGCCTGGGGATGGGAGGCGGCCTGGACTCCCCCCTGATGCTGACCTCTCTAGGGATGGACCACAGCTCTGGTCTGGTAATGAACCAAGGACTCGGCCTTGGTCAGGGCATGGTGATGAGTATGGACATGGGTCACGGAGGAATGATGATGGGAAACAAAGGAACGGGAGGGAGCAGGAGAGGAGTGAGCGGACGGCCCATCAAACCTCCAAAGAAAGACCTGCCAGACTCCATCCTGCCAACGCCGGTGCGTCGCAGCAAGCTGACCCCACAGCTGCGCTACTGCAGCGGCGTCCTGAAAGAACTGCTGTCCAAGAAGCACGCAGCGTACGCCTGGCCGTTCTACAAGCCCGTCGATGCCACGTCACTGGGTCTCCATGACTACCACGACATCATCAAGCAGCCCATGGACCTGAGCACCATCAAGGTACAGAAGGAACCCCCCACAGCTGGCTGCAGCAATCAACAGCTGTTTTAAATTCTTTCATCAATGGTTGAAACAGGAAGTCAACTTAAACCCGTCTGTATTTCTGCAGAGGAAGATGGACAGCAGAGAGTACCGAGACGCCCAGCAGTTCTCTGCTGATGTCCGACTGATGTTCTCCAACTGCTACAAGTACAACCCTCCTGATCATGATGTGGTCGCAATGGCCAGAAAACTCCAGGTAATCAGACTTCATCAGGAAGTTCATTCATTGAAACTCTTTGTTTAACAGATGTTAACATCTGCTTTTACCTGTAGGTAGATTTGTTTTGCAGCAAAAACAGAACGTGATCCACTCAGAGCCGAAAAGGCTCATTGTAATAAGACATAATTCCCTCATTTAAACACTGAGAGCTAGAAGTCCAAACGGTGCTGAAAGCCCGGAGCAAAAAATGTTTGTCTGGAAAAGATGGAGAGAAAACGAACCATTTTTATTCTGTCTTCCAGGATGTGTTTGAGTTCTGCTTTGCTAAGATGCCCGATGAGCCTCCAGCACCTCCCACCTCCTCATCGTCTTCCTCTTCCTCCTCTTCTTCGTCATCTGAGAGCGAGTTCAGCAGCGACAGCGAAGAGAGCGACAGCAGCCTGAGCTCCGACTCTGAGGAGGAGAGGGCGAACCGGCTGGCAGAGCTGCAGGAGCAGGTTCGTTTTAAATTAAAGTTTAGGTCTTAGTTAAATCTCTCCAGATTTTAAATTATAAATTTGTAAATTGTTTCAAGCTTTAACTCAGTCCAGGTGCTGATGAATTATTGTTTCCTTTTTTTTTTTTAGCTGAAAGCTGTACATGAGCAGCTCACGGCTCTCTCCCAGGGTCCCATCGTCAAACCCAAGAAGAAGAAAGAAAAGAAAGACAAGAAAAAGAAGAAGAAAATGGAGAAACATCGGCGGATAGAGGAGGAGATCCTCGCTGTGAAGCCGCCCAAGACCCCCAAATTATCCAAGTCTTCAAAAACAAAGAGCAACAAGGGGATCAGCTGTCCTGTCATACCAGCTAAGAAGACACAAAGCAAGAGAAACAACAAGAGCAAGTGAGTACTGCCACCTACTGGACAGAGAATAAACTGAATGCCTCGTCATTGTTTTTACAAACCTCCATCTGTCCTTCTGTTCCATCAGATCCAAAAAGGGCAACATGATGATTAATGTGACCCAGCCGATGCACGACCCTCTAGTCAGTCATTTTGACTCTGATGAAGAGGAGGACACGGTGCCCATGTCGTACGATGAGAAGCGCCAGCTGAGCCTGGACATCAACAAGCTGCCAGGCGAGAAGCTGGGCCGCGTCGTTTACATCATCCAGTCCAGAGAGCCGTCGCTGAGAGACACGAACCCCGAGGAGATCGAGATCGACTTCGAGACGCTGAAACCCTCGACTCTGAG
Organism: Girardinichthys multiradiatus; assembly: GCF_021462225.1. Taxonomy (NCBI): domain Eukaryota; kingdom Metazoa; phylum Chordata; class Actinopteri; order Cyprinodontiformes; family Goodeidae; genus Girardinichthys; species Girardinichthys multiradiatus. The sequence continues at coordinate 30,532,905 of NC_061806.1, forward strand.
GGAGCTGGAGAGATACGTCATGACGTGTCTGAGGAAGAAGCCTCGTAAGCCGTATGGTGAGTAGAGCTCCTGACATGGTCCTGGTTTCTCATCAGATGTTTTATGTCTCCATTTTAATTAGTAAAACGCAGGTAGCCTCCTACTGATCCTGGACAAAATCATCTATAGTTTTTTCATTATTGGGACTCTAATATGTTCCTGTGATTCATGTTTCTCAGCAGCGAGTAAAAAGAACAGCGCTGGTAAGACCCGGGAGGAGCTGGCGATGGAGAAACAGATGGAGCTGGAGAGACGGCTGATGGACGTCAGCGGTCAGCTCAACTCTGGGAAGAAGCCGTCTAAGACCAAAAGTAAGTCTTCCGTTCTGGTTCTGAACCGGTGCCGTGTGTTGGGTAACAATAGGAACATTTAAGAACCGGACGACCTTAGAACTGACTTTCACCAAATCAAATTCCTCTCCAAGAGTTTAATTTGATATGAATGTTTTTCCTCCAGATGATAAACCTGCATCAGACGTCCACGCCCAGCCGTCACGTCTCAGCGCCAGCAGCTCCTCCTCAGACTCCTCTTCATCGTCCTCCTCTTCATCGTCCTCCGACACAAGCGACTCAGAATCTGGCTGAATCAGAGTCACTCGGACTGCTCCCAAATAAAAAGGGTCTCGTGAAGGAGCCCTGGTGTTCTCCTCCCCTGAACGGACTGAAATGTTGTGGAGGACAGATCGGATGAGACGGCACACCTGGTCCAGAGAGAGGTGGGCTCTCCCTGCGCCCGGTTCGACCCAGCAGCCCTGAACACATCGCAGCAGATGAATGTGAGGAAGAGGCGGACGATTGGAGCGTCCTGCTGTTTTCGGGTGGAGCGACTGGAAGCTCCGTCTCCTGCTAATAAAGATTGATGCATATATTGGAGGGATAAGGGTGCTAGAGCCAGAATCTGTGTGTGTTCTGGATTTTTTCCCTTCTTACCATGCTCCCTGTCTTTATGCTGTATAGATCACATGTACAGTTGTATAAATATATATTTTCTTTTATAAAGAAGCCTTTTATGGAGCTTATTTATTCCCTCATTCTGGGAAACGATTGAACTGGCTGTACAGACGTTTTGTTTTGAGTCATAGGGGAGTCGAGTTAGTTTGAATGAATGTATCGTGTGTGTGTGTGTGTGTGAGATCCAGCGCCACAAATGCATCCTTGTGAAGTTCCTCCTAGTTTTGATGCAGATGCTGCACGGCTCTGCTCCCAGAAGCACGTTGGTTCAGTAGAAAACAGACCGCATGTAATCCAGAGGAGCCTCACTGCATCTCTGTGTCCTCCTGTTAATCGCTGTACAGAAACGTGTCATAGTTTCAGTATTTCTGTTCCCATGTTGGCTGCGTGTTTGTTTTCTCCATGTATTACAACTTCCCTGTAAACATGTTGCTTTTTTTAAGTTTTTTTTTTAATTCTTCGTGACCAATCTGCTAATAAATTGTGAGGACGTGTCTTGTCCACTCACCTGTCCCCAAATAACTTCTGGATCCTTTTTTTGTTCCTTCACTTATAAAACATTTCAGATACAAACATTGATTTGATCTTTAAAAGGTTTGTTATTAAGAGAGAAACAGTTTTGGTCTTTGAAAAAAATGTCTTGGGTCTAAAAGTTTGATCTTGTTTACTGGAAGATGGAAGGTTTTAATGTGAAGATTTATGTTGGCAGTAACAAAAATTGAGTGCATTTTGGTTTTATTTGGTTTCAGATTGAAGTAGTGTCCCAAGTTAGAACAAGTTTGGTTTTCCTTTATGGTCTGATTTTTATTTTGATTGCTGTTGCAAGATAGAAAACTAGATGAATGCCTGTATTAGTTTCATCTGAACATAAATAATCCTTTCACTGTCTGGATGTTTTTTTTTAACAGAAAATAAATTCAAATTCAGTAAAAACATGAAGTTTTACTTTTGTATTTTATTCTAAGATGTGATTCAGCTCTTTTTTTGTGTCTGATAAATAAGGTTAACATGTTTTAGATTAAATCATATTCAGGCAGCTTTCACACCATCTAGCAGACAAATGGGAAAATATGACTCAACCATTACTAATTAATTAATCTTTACATTTAAATTGCAGTGTGCTTTCATTTACATTCTTTGTTGAGTTCTGGAACTTGAGTTTTTTATTTGCAAGGACAAAGAGGAGCAGCACGGATACCGTTAAAATAGTTTTAATTAGCGAATCTAAACACAGCATAAGCATCAATAAGAGAGATTTTAGACAACCTTCTGGATGTGAAAATGAATTCCTGCTTGTGTTTAAAATACACTGCTGACAAAAATAAAGGGAACACTTAAACACAATATAACTCCAAGTGAATCAAACTTCTGTGAAATCAAACTGTCCACTTAGGAAGCAACACTGATTGACAATCAATTTCACATGATGTTGTTCAAATGGAAAAGACAACAGGGGGAAATCTTTGACGATTAGCAAGACACTCAATAAAGGAGTGGTTCTGCAGGTGGGGACCACAGACCACTTCTCAGTACTGATGCTTTCTGGCTGATGTTTTGGTCACTTTTGAATGTTGGTGGTGCTTTCACACTCGTGGTAGCATGAGACGGACTCTACAACCCACACAAGTGGCTCAGGTAGTGTAGCTCATCCAGGATGGCACATCAATGTGAGCTGTGGCAAGAAGGTTTGCTGTGTCTGTCAGCGTAGTGTCCAGAGCCTGGAGGCGCTACGAGGAGACAGGCCAGTACACCAGGAGACGTGGAGGAGGCCGTTGGAGGGCAACAACCCAGCAGCAGGACCACCACCTCCGCCTTTGTGCAAGGAGGAACAGGAGGAGCACTACCAGAGCCCTGCAACATGACCTCCAGCAGGCCACAAATGTGCATGTGGCTGCACAAACGGTTAGAAACCGACTCCATGAGGATGGTATGAGGGCCTGACGTCCACAAATGGGGGTTGTGCTCACAGCCCAACACCGTGCAGGACGCTTGGCATTTGCCAGAGAACACTAGGATTGGTAAATTCGCCACTGGCGCCCTGTGTTCTTCACAGATGAAAGCAGGTTCAAACTGAGCACATGTGACAGATGTGACAGAGTCTGGAGACACCGTGGAGAGATATCTGCTGCCTGCAACATCCTTCAACATGACCGGTTTGGCAGTGGGTCAGTAATGGTATGGGGTGGCATTTCTTTGGAGGGCCGTATGTCCCTCCATGTGCTCGCCAGAGGTAGCCTGACTGTCATTAGGTACCGAGATGAGATCCTCAGACCCCTTGTGAGACCATATGCTGGTGTGGTTGGCCCTGGGTTCCTCCTAATGCAGGACAATGCTAGACCTCATGTGGCTGGAGTGTGTCAGCAGTTCCTGCAAGATGAAGACATTAAAGCTATGGACTGGCCCGCCCGTTCCCCAGACCTGAATCTGATTGAGCACATCTGGGACATCATGTCTCGCTCCATCCACCAACGTCACGTTGCACCACAGACTGTCCAGGAGTTGGTGGATGCTTTAGTCCAGGTCTGGGAGGAGATCCCTCAGGAGATCATCCACCGTCTCATCAGGAACATGTCCAGGTGTTGTAGGGAGGTCATACAGACACATGGAGGTCACACACAATACTGAGCCTCATTTTGACTTGTTTTAAGGACATTACATCAAAGTTGGATCAGCCTGTAGTGTGTTTTTCCACTTTCATTTTGTGTATGACTCCAGGCCTCCGTTGGTTAATAAATTTGATTTCCATTGATGATTTTTGTCTGATTCTGTTGTCAGCACATTCAACTTTGTACAGAACAAAGTATTCAATGACAATAGTTCATTCATTCAGATCTAGGATGTGTTATTTGAGTGTTACCTTTATTTTTTGAGCAGTGTAGTTCTCCTCAGCTATGCAACCAACTTCCTCAAAATGTGAAAATATTTTTTTAATAAGGTTAAACAAAAAGAATAGCAATAAAGGAATAACAAATACAACTTAAAACCATGAGTTTAGTTACACTGAGGGCACTGAAGATGATAAGTAGTCGGTGAGTTGAACACTGAGAATATTTAATTCATTCAGATCTAGGATGTGTTATTTGAGTGTTCCCTTTATTTTTTTGAGCAGTGTAGTTGCTTACTATTATAACAACTTTTACTAAAATGCAAAATAAATAATCAATAATCAAATATTCAATAAAGTAATCAAAACCTGATAGAGAAGCAGTGGTTGCCCTCTAGCGGACAAACAGAAGATTACAGCAACAGAAAACTGTCATGGCGGCCACCGTAAGGCTCATATCAAGGTTGACCCTGGTCACTGGTTAGTATACACAACAATTCAGCCCTTATACTGGATAGTTAAACATATACAGGGTTATTTTACGTTTATTTTTTAAATGTTGCGCTTATTTTTGCATTTTATCATTAGCTAAAACGAAACGTGAGCTTTGAACTCACCCGATGAAAGTTTGGAGAAGTCAGACATTTCCTCCTCACTAGAAACCCATTAGACACCTTCTGTGGTTTTATTTAACAGGTAACGATTTCATTTGATTATTATTTTATTATTCAAAAGTTGCATCGCATTGGCTGTACTTGTCCATAGATGTTCTTTTGAAGTAGATAAACTTTAAGCTGTTCTTTACAATTTGAGATTGGAAACCTGTAGATATTTTAATGCATTTAAGCACTGATTGCTTGTTTTTGTACAAATAAATCAGAGTTGTCTAATTGATAAAGTAAATTTATCAGCGCTGAAGTAAATTAAGCATCATTTTGTGTCCTTTGCATCTTTACGTTTCTCTTCTAGTTTGCAGAAAATGCAGACATTTAGTTTGTCTCTTAGACTCTTGTTGGATCTCCTGTGAAAATTATCTGGATTAGAATACTTTAATATTTCAAAGGGCGCTTGAATTATAACTCAGTTTATTGTGTGTCTGAAAAAGAAAAACCAGTTGAATCTGATGCTGCAAACAGATTCAGATATAAAAGCAGGTCTAACCCTGAAGTACAACAGTGTAGAAAAATGACATAAATGTGAATGATTCTGTTTTATATCCTTCTGTTTGTCTCACTTTCCTCCCTGACTTTCTGCTCCTCTGTTCCCAGGTGGAGGCAGCGGGATCGGACGCGCCGTGTCTCAACGCTTGGCCTCTGAAGGCGCCTCAGTGGTGGTCGCCGACCTCAGCGAGGATTCAGCCAATGAGACGATGGGAAGTCTCCAGAGTGACCTCAGAGGTCAGAATCACATGGCGGCTGTGGTGGACGTGTCGTCGAAGGACAGCGTGACGAAGCTTTTGACCAGTATTCAGGTGAAAGGAACAGCTGCAGTATGAAGTGGGATCAGTGGCTTATTTCTTCTACTTCTTCACATTCAGTTTGAGATTCTCTGTATCATTAAGCCGCTTCACTTCTTGGGTCTGTTACCGTGGTAACTTCTGCTGAAAACCTAACCTGCTCCAGAGCAGACCATGAAAGCACCGCCTCTCAAGCAATCAATAACCTGATAAAATGAACAGGATGGCAGAGCCTGAACGTTTCTTCTCACTGAGTTAAACCGTTATTTCTTACGTTCAGCAGAAAATCTTTGTCTCAGCTGATCCGTATGAACATTGCTGTTTGTTTTGCCCTCTAAAAGATTTCTTATGGGTTTCCTTTTTTGTTGCACTTAAATCTTTCAGTACATCAAGCAAATTTTAACAAAGATAATCTGAGTAAATACAAAAAGCAGGTTTCAAACAATGATTTCATTTATTAAGGAAAATAATAACTATGTGAATATTAACTGCTGCCCTTAATAGATTATGAATTACCTTTGCTTTGGAAAGCTGAGTCCGACTTTGATTTTCCAGGACACATCCAGGCCTGCTTCTTCTTTTCAGATTTACATAAACCTGTCTGACAACATGAAGTAGGCAAGAAGCATCACATCATGCTTCCATCTGAAGAAATTGAAGAACAAATGAAAAACTAAGTCATCTATCGGTCTAGAAAGGCGTTCAAAGCAATTTTTAAAAATCTGCAAATGCAGAAAACATGGAACTGTGGTAAACCTTCCTGGGTGACGCTGGCCTACCAAAATTACCCCAGGAATGCATTGAAAACACATGCAGGAGGTCACAAAGGAAACCCAGAATAACATCTAAAGTTCTGGAGGCCTCACCTGCCTCAGATAAGGTCAGAGTTCATGAATCAACAATAAGAAAAAGAGACTGGGCAGAGAAAATGTCCTCCATGGAAATGTTTTATAGCCCAAACTAGAGTCACTGACCCTGGATTGACTCGCTGACCTGATTATGAGCTTCGTAGGACCACTCAAGTCCCAGTCCTCAGAGTCGGGGTTAATTAAGCCAGATCTCTCAAAGAAAACCTGGATATGTTGATCCTGCTTCGTAGTGCCGGGTCCTGGGATCCTGCAGGGAATGTTTCCACGTTTTCCTCTCTTTCCTTCAGTCATCCATCTCTCCCTCTGCAGACTCATTACTTTCAGCCTCCCTCAGTGTGTGTGAACACTGCAGGCATCACGCAGGACGACTTCCTGCTCAACATGGAGGAGGACCAGTTCGACAGAGTCATCCAGGTCAACCTGAAGGTAGCAGATCCTAAACAGTAAAGAAGCTGGAACACATAAACATGTTTGGATGATTTTAAAAACAAGACAGTGAAGGAAAGTTTGTTTTCTGTGGATGTTTGCCCGCAGTGATCCAGATATCTGTAATTTTCATTTAAACAAAATAAAAATGAGATAAAACTTCTGCAAAGACTTTTAATATTTATTGATTAGTTTATTTATACTGAATTCAAGTGATCAGGAGAAATAGATTTTTGTCTCTTTTCTATCCAGGGCTCTTTCCTGGTCACTCAGGCTGTGGCTCAGGCTCTGGTGGCCTGTGGAGCTCCTAAAGGATCCATCATTACTCTGGGCAGCATCGTAGGAAAGGTGAGACACCAGCAGGACGTGTGTCTGGAAACCAAAAAAAAAAAACCAAAACAATAAAACAAGTCAAAACTAGACATAAAATCTGACCTCTGATCTTCAAGTTTCAATTTAAGACCGGATTTCCTGATGTTTGCAGGTGGGAAACCTCGGCCAGGGGAATTACGCTGCATCTAAAGCTGGGGTTGAAGGTTTAACCAGAACCGCTGCGAAGGAGCTCAGCAGGTCAGAGGAAACCGATGCTGCAGAAACAATAGGATCAGAACACAGGAACACACTGAGCTGTTTTTATCTGGGTCCAGGTTTGGGATTCGCTGTAACTGCGTGCTGCCTGGGTTCATATCCACCCCGATGACGGATAAAGTACCAGAGAAGGTTCTGGTCAAGGTAGATCTCAGACACCTCTAGACACGGTAGAACTTTACCAAACAGGAGAAAAAATATTATTAATCATTTAGCAAATATCTTTACAGTCAATAAATGATTTAATAATAATTCTAAAATATTAAGAAAGAAATTCATCATGAGATGTTCTACCTAAACGCTATTTATGGTTTTATTTTGTATTTACTGCAGAAATGATTCAAATGAAACATGTCAACGTTTACTCCATAAATATTATATATTTCCGATCTTATTGACATGAAGTTCACACCAGATATCAGCAACGACCCAAATAATTCACACATATAAAGAAATCAGCTGAAATTAGTCCGTAAATGAAATGATGTTTAATAAAACGGAATCACGTTGGGGATAAATATCGGACTCACTGAAATGTATTAGTAGTACATCCTCTGTAGGTAATGACAGCTTCAAGGCGTTTCCTGTAAGGAGAAACTGGTCTCATGTTGCTCAGGTTGTTTTTTGTTCTTTCTTCAAAGCCTGAATGTCTGAATCTTGAAAGCAGTTTGCTTCAAACGGTTTGGTTTTAGAGACTCCTTGCAGTCGTTCTGATCTCCCGTTCCAAGTTAAATTTGGATTCATCTCAGATGATTGACTGGGCCGTTCCAGCAGCTTTATCTTCTTTCTGTGGATCCAACCAACAGGTTTGGGATCATTGTTTCCAGAAAAATCAAACCTTGTCATCAGGTTTGTATCAAGAATGTCTCCATTTATCCCTCCTTTAATTGCATGAAGTCCTGCAGTGCCATGAGCTGAGAAACAGGCCCATATCACCATGTTCCCACCTTCAACCCATAGCATAAATGATTTAACATCTATAACAAACAGAAAATATGAGCTGCTGATGAATTTAAACGGATCTGACTGAATTTAAAAGCTGTAACAATTCAACTGGTTCAAAACGTTTTGTCTCTTCTTCTATAAAACTCCATCCAAAAGCTCCTGGTGAATCAAAGAAGTGGCTTCCAGGAGTACCAGGACCATTTTCTGGGGTAAATTCATTAGCTTTTATTCTAATGTATTCAGTAGGAACACAGAGGGGTAAATAATGACCCTGAACAGAACCCTGGTTCCTGGAGAAGGTTCCTGCTGTCAAAAACGTGCTCATACTTTTTCTTCAGCAGTGGAGTCTTTGTGGTTGAGTGTGTTACTTCTTGTTTTCATCTGAAACCTGTAAGTCCAGGTCTTCCTGAAGATCTCTGCGAGTGATCCTTGACTCTTGGATAACTCCAGATAATTCGTCTGACTCCTCCGTCTGGCTCTGTCCAGTTTATGGTAAAAAGATGTTCTCTCCACTTCTAACCGGAACATTCAGAAGTTCTGTAACCAGTGCAGTCAGTAATAGATCCTGAGAAAGCTCTTTGCTTTTACCCATCGTGCAATGTTTTTGGTGTGTGATATCTTGGTAATGAGGAACCTCTTTAAAGGTCATCATTTAGGACTAAACCAGCTGATAATACCTGGCAGTGATACGGGCCGGGCTGCTTTCTAAATACTGACGGAGGTCAGCTGCTTTCTGCATTGTTGGACCTTGTTTTCTACATGTGTAACAGCACTTATTCCCTGTGTTATTACACTTTATTGCACATAATTAATTCAAAAAAGTGTTGATTTATTTGGATAAATGGATTATCTGAGTTTCTGTGGACTTCTGATATGAATTTCATGTTATTAGAAACATTATATATATCTACATGTTAAAGACTTATCACACATCTGACCTCTGTAGGGTCTGTTTTCAGGTTTAATTTGTTCATATTTAGTTACATTTAAATTGCAGTAAAACATGTTTAAAACTTGGCAGTTTGTGAAACTGTATTTTCTGTGTTTCAGATGAAGTCACTGGTTCCTCTGGGTAGAATGGGTGAACCTGCAGGTCAGTTTGGACGCCTCGCATCACTGAACAGATTTCTTAGTTTATTTTTAATCACCACATCAGGATTTATTCTAATCGCACTGATTTCTTCCTGCATGCTTTTCTTTAACCCTAACTACGTGTTAAATTGCGACCGTTTTGGACGAAACATGGAGTCAGACTCTGTTGTGACTTGGGTTTGTTCTCTAGAGGTCGCAGATGTTTGTGCCTTTCTGGCTTCAGATGACTCTCGCTACGTCACAGGCGCCAGCATTGAAGTCACAGGTTGGTGTGGCTCACTTCTTCACTGGGTGTAAAATAACTCAGAACATCTCACATCGAATAGACGGGACGTAAAGTTTGTGTGTTTTTTTTTTAGGTGGACTTTTCATCGGGTAAAAAAAGCAACAATCTGCAGATGAACCTCAAGAAGAAGCTAGTTTCCTCCAAATAAAGGGGCTGATTAACATCATTTACTTGTAGTAATTATTTAAATATGATTGTGATGGACAGTATTTGTAATTATGAAGCTAATTTTTGTACCAATAAACACCTGAATGCCATGTTGAATAGCATTTTTCATTAAAGATGTTATTAAAAACTTGATGGTAAAGAAAGTTTTCCTTTAACTTCCTTTCTTTGAACACAGCTGGGATTCAAACCCGCCACTTCAGACGTATATCCATCATTCATTCCTCAGATGTTAATGCTAACTGCACCTTGTTAACCTCCATTCTCCAGTTTCTTTCCTCTCTCAGGTTTGATGAGTTCTTCCAACGGTTGAAGCGGTGATCTTTTCATCTTCAGATGTTGCAGGTGAGCCGTCAAACTGTTCTGCTCGTTGAAACATTCAAAACTGCTTTTCAAAATTCAATGTGTTGCTTCTAAATACAAGGATTAAGGATTTGGAAATAAAATCTAGAATCTCAAAGGTTATGGAACAGTTTTGCTCCCTCAGAAACAATTTAGCATTTTATCTGCATTTCTTTCTCATTATGGAACCTAAACAGGTGATGAAGGTTTAATGGTTGCATTTTGTGTCCGTGATGTGTCTGTAAATAATTTACTGAATGTTGTTTTTAAACTTTTAAACAGCTCCAACAAACTGAAGAGAAACCCAGAGAAGCAGAAGCTATGACTGTCCACAAGATGGCGCTGATCCACCGTGCAGGAAAGGTAATGTGCAGCTTTAACTTGGTGGAAACGTCTTGAAAACATATAAATAAGTGAACCATAACGAAAATCTGAAGAAATCACTTTAGAAATATCATCTTTTTAAACTAAATTACCAAAAATATAAACAGAGCATATCTTCTGCCAATCATTTAGTTTAGGCCCATTAAAAGGAATCAGTTTAAACTTCAACGATGGCGTAAAAAAGGTGGAGAAATGTACTAAAAACACTAATAAATTAAAAAAATAAAACGTGTAAAAGCTTTTAATTTATACCTTTCTTTATATTGTACCTTGAACCAATCAGAAATTCTCATCATATTTTAAATTGTTCTGATCGTTCTGATCTCCAGGCTCTCTGGTGGTCGTTTTCTGCCCTTGGTTCTGACCACAGCAGCATTCTGGGTCATTAAAGAAGAAGACATTAGGAAGCATCGTTCTTCAGTTATTTATCTATTTTATGTTTAAATTTCATGTAACATAAGTTTTGGGATCACCTTGTTGGTGCGAATTGAATTATTGTTGATAGTTTTCATAGATTCAGCTGAAGAAACGTGAACAACATGTGATAAACTGCAGTAACAATGAGCCACCTGGATCAACACTGAAACAACCCTTGATTTCAGAACCTTTTTGGCCCAAATAATTTATGGGTCAGAATTTAATGACTTAACAAACAGTAAAAATAATTTCCCAACATAAAATAATTCTGGTGCCCAGAAGAATTTTTAAAGATGTTTAGAAACTCTGTAAGTTACTGAAAACCACTTAAAAAATAAAATATCTGTAAGGGAAATCTAAAGAACGATGAATTCCTCCCTGTTTTAAAACCAGTAGTTTTTCTTGATTGCCTTCATGCAGCAGTCAACTCAAACTCCACATTTTTAAAATGAACACACAGAGTTAACAGTGCTACTCGTGGTCAAACGGTTCTAACCGTGCCAAAATATTTAAAATATGAACCAAAAGCAAATATTGTATATGAGCTTTTCCAACAAATCATTAAACAACGAACAAAATCCAGCACTGAGTGCAGATCAGAGGTCCATTGCTCGTCACTGTAGCGTATTTCATGGCTTTCATGCCAGCGCCGTCTGTTATCTTTCTACGTGTCAAAATTTCCTCCTCGCAAAGAACTGGATCAGAATCAGAATTGATTTTATGCTAAGTTTACTGATTCCCTTTATTTCCAACTGTGGCTAAAAACTGTAAATATTATGGAAAATACTGTAAATGTAAACTAAAATAAAATAATAAATAGCCAGTATTGATACGTTGACCTGGCTTAGACCTCCTCCATCCAGGCTGGTAAAGAACCAGACGTGGTACCTAAGGCCTGCAGACTGGTTGCTGATTAAAGAGATGCTTCAGTGAGTTCCTACTGATCCAGGTAGCTTCTAGTAGTTGGGAATAGGTGATTTCTGTTTGGTTATCGCAGATAAAACAGTGGAGTTTGGATGCATGAATGTCATCTGTGTTGAGTGGGGAAAATGTGTCCATCTAATGAGGAAGAGTTAACTCATCTGCAGGAGGTGTCCTCTGTTCTGCTGAGATAGTGATGATGAAACCTGAGTGGATCCCAGTTTCTATAAGCAGGTCAAGGCCATCAAGAAAACCTACAACTCGTTAAACTCTTAATGAGTAAAAACAGCGACGCCTGGTGGTCATTTGGAGCAAAGGCAGCGTTAGTTGAAAGAAAAACCAAGAGTCGAACATCTCCTTTTAAAAAGATTATATATTACCCAAACAAACTTTTAAAAAAATTACTTACAGACATTATAAAATAAAACTTTTCAGCACCATATTTTTAAGTTGAAATGTCTTCAACACAATAAAAGCAAATAGTTGAGGTCGTTCTCAAAGGAGAAGGACAGATCGCTTTGGTTTACGTTTTCTCTCCTTGCTTTACTGCTAGATTTAAAAAATAACAAACAAACAGAACCAGAACTCCAGTCAGAACTCACCCCATAATTTTAGGAAGTACTTTTACTCCATCTTGCCTGACAGATGTTACCCACTCCCACTCACCCCTTCCTCTCACACCCAAAATAAAAGTTTTTGTGTTTTTATACAGTCAGAACCTCGGTCCCGGTAACTGCAGGAACGGACTCTGTAAACGTTCTTGCTATCAAGGAAACAGGGATGTGGCAGAACTGGAGAGTCACCATTTAATCAGTATAGTGGAAGCAACATTTAAAGGCACAGTACAGCTGATAAAAACATGAGAAAAGGGGGCTTACAGTGAGACACGGCCACAGATTCTTTGGTTGGACAGAAGATGTTTGTTGATGTGAACAGAAGCATCGCAGCTCCAGCTGACTCCGTTTAAAACATGCAAGTCAATCGCTTCAGTCGAGCTGCTTTACAATAAATACAACTGAAACACACATCTGCCTGAAATAAAAGTCAGTTCTTATTTTATTCTCAAAGCACCCTGTCGGTTTTAAATAAATACAATAAAATATTGCTATTTCTGTACAAATGTACTGTAATGCACATTTCCCTCCTAAAACGTTTGTGAAATAGAAAAGAGACTAAAAATGGAGGATTTTTGTATAATTAGCACCTTGCCACACAGTTTAATTCAATAAATCTTCCCTACAAACGTCAGGTATTAGAACCAGGAAACAGGAAAATGACTGCACATGTAAGCTGTGACCGCTCCGCTCTCCTCAGTAAGGATTTATCGGGTTGTTTCTTTAAAAGGCACCAGGAACAGTCATGTACAACAGCACAGCTTAAAAAAATGGCTTTAACTTCACTGACGTAGGCATCAACTCATCTTTTCTGTCTGCAGCTGTTTGTTCAACAGAAACAAATGAACCAAAATGCTGAGTTTAAAAAGCACCTTGAGAAAGATTTTAATGATCATTTTGAGCTGGGAATCACATGCTGGAGAGTAAAGGGTTAAACTTCAGCGTGTCGATGACGGCAGCAGAAAATCCCCTTTGTTGAAGCTCAGGATGAAAATGATCTGTGATCCTGCTGAGATCATGGGGTCGGACCGGTTTACATCTGGGTGGAAACTGGCGACAGTTCTTTGGTTTGTTCTGACGTTAAAGGTCATGAGGTTACATCCCAGCAACATGGTTCACATGCGAGTAGCAACAAGATATCACCCAATCATAACCCATAGCTCAGATGTGCAACAACTAAACGTTGATGTGGACCAGGTTCTGGTTCAGGTCTGGGTTTTGTTTCTACTATTTAGACTGAATTCAAAATTTTGTTCATGAGGTAAAATGTGAAAAATGACGTTTATTCAAGTTTTTAGATAAAAGCAAAAGAATTTAAAGCCAATAATCTGTTGCTGAGTAGGAAGACGGGATCACAGTGATGGTTAATCATGTTGCCGTCGCATCAACCCTGGAAATACAGAGATGGAGACGATGTTTGCATGGGACTCTTGTCAGAAACAGGTGGGGGAGGGGGAGCAGGAGATCTGGGTGGAGAAAGGTGTCAGTGGGAAGGACAGAGGAGTGAGATGGGGGACTGGAGACGAGGAGCTTCAGGCCTCACGCTGCTGGCTCCGTCTTCTATCTGAGGCCGGATCCTCCTGCTGCTCAGAAAAATAATGTTTTATTCCAAGGAATGTTCTCTCCTGGTTTTTTCCTCCTTCTATGCCGTCTCGCTCCCAGACGTTCTCCTCTTCACAAGTTTTTATTTCACTTCTCTTGTTTTTAAGTCCATTAGCCGCTAGGAAACTGTTTCCCGAGGCGCATACGTGAGAATGAGTGTGTGTGGGTTTATGTATTTAATATCATTTACAAGTTAATTTACAAATTACTGGTCATGTATGTTGATCCCGTGTGCATGTTTAAGTGCTTGTGTGTATGTGAGTGTTTGCATGTTTTCTGCGTAGTGTGTGTTGGTGTGTTTAGCCCTGGAAACAGACAGGTCCCACTTCAAAGCCAAACTGCTGGTTGCTCTCCCCAAAGTCTGTCACCTTGATGTCCAGCAGAGGGAGATGTTCCAACTGTGGTGTGTTGATCTCCAGGACGGTCCTGTCAAAGCCTTTTCGGTACTGTAGAAGAAGAAGAAGTCACACTTTAGTTAAACTTGATGCAGTTAGGAGAGAATAATGCTTCTCTGAACACGTTAGGCTCTGAGTGGGACGCATGTTTCCATATAAATGTAGAAAAATTCATCCTGGACCACAATGAAGGACCGCCTGACCCGATGAGACTCCACACTAACAGCAGAGTTGAGTCGTGTTCCATTCAACAAGCAGGTCATTCATGCAAGATGATACCAGCTGGTTAAACAGGTTAGTAATGAGCCTCCAGTCTTCTTACAGACTGTTGCTTGTTTTATCTTTACAGGCTGACGCTCATTTAATTCCCAGCTGTCAGGTTTTCTCATCTGGAATTAAATGCTAAGAACCAAATTTGTCTTTATTTTAAGTAGGCGGAAATATGTAGGAGTGGTCTTTCAGCCAGCTGAACAGCAGTGAAGCTGTTAGCACTGTTGCCTTGCAGCAAGGTTCTGGGTTCGGATCCCGGCCTGGGTTTTTCTGTATGGAGTTCGCATGTTCTCCCCAGCCATGAGTGGGTTCTCTCCAGGTACTCCAGCTTCCTCACATCCTAAACAGTTTCCATGTTAGTTTTAGTTGACCTTGGGAAGGAGTGTTAGAACATGTTCTTTGTTCTGTCTGTCTCTGCGTTGCCTGTTATGGACCGGCGACCTATCCAGAGTGTACCTTGCTTCTCGGTTGATCACCCCCCCCCCCCCCAGCGATATGCAGGCTCAGACCATGGATGGATGGAGGTCAGGATGCTCATATTTCTGTAATTTTAGAGAAAAACCTCCGACTGTGTGACATGAGCCACATGTTTAAAGGCAGGTAAGTGGAGCTGCTTCCTTATGCCAGCTGTGAACCTGAACTTGGATCAGTTCTATCAGGATTAATCAGATCCCCCAGAACATGTTAGCAGAACATCTGAACAGCTTATCAGTTTCATGGAGAACCAGAAGAGTAAAATCTGCTGTGGACTCACAGAGCAGCCGTCGATCAACGCTTTGATGTAAGGGCTGGTCTCGTAGCTCAGCTCTTCGTCATTTGCACCTCTGAAGTGCAGCGCTCTCTTGTGGTTGTTCTTGGCACTTCGGTCGGCCCAGGCCACTGAGCGGTGGCAGTGGTATGTTAGGTTCTGACGGGCCTGGACGCTCAGGAGACGCAAGAAGCCCAGCTGGACCACACCCACGGCCTCGCCGTTAGAGTCCATGTAGGAGAACTGAGGACGTAAGGTGAGAAATGTTGAAACTTACTGGAGTCATGTTGAGACGGTGAATGAAACGTTAAACTGTCTGGCAGCCGGTCCTTAGGTCCGATAGTTACTAACCTTACTGCCTGTGGCGAACTGGCTGTACCACGACCCTGGAGTCTCATTGTTCCAGGAGCTCATCTTCACCTGCCGTCAGAAAGGTCAGCAGAACATTAGTTAAATGAAGTTTGAGTTTTTCATGGAGGACGTAGAACAAACTGGTCAGATTCACACCCAGTTAGAAAAACCTTTCATTAAAACTACATTTTAATAAATATACGAAAGTTTATTTAAATGTTGCGACTATCTGAAGGAATTACACTTAGATGATGTTAAACACTGAAAATCTCCACAACCGGTTTAAACTTTCTCCTCAATGTTTTCTCCAGGATTTATGTTCTGATCTTTGACATTTTGAACCTGCGAGTTTTGAGACTTGGATTGAAAATATTTCGTAGTGTTTCTGGTTCTCCGAACTGACCGTGTCAAAGTCTTTTCTGGGGTACAGACACGTCTCTCCATTTGTAAAGTTACAGAAGACCTTGAAGGAGTCTCTGGAGCAGCCCTGGTTGGGATCGATCCAGTATTCTCCTGCAGAAGAAAAGAAAATTAAAGAAAAATACGTAAAACTTTGATTAAAATCTTTGTTTTATGATAACAGTTTTTAACTTTATATCAGATTCAGTCTTCAGTGTTTAAATGTACTTGATTAATTGGTTATTTTGAGTGAAAACCAGCTTTGTTGGATAATTAGGTGGCAGGTAAATATTTGGACTTGGTTCTGTACCATCCTTGAGGTCCGGCTGGCTGAGGTGGAGGTCCTGGCAGGTGCGAGCCGGGCTGTCCTGGGTGCCCAGAGGGAAACGTATGGTATCGATCTCCTGTCGTAGTGAGTTCAGAGAGCCGAAGATCTCCTCCATGCCCTCGCTGCCCATCAGGAACTCTGTGCCGGCGGCGTCAGATGCAGGCATGTCAGGGTCCAACTCGGGCAGCAGCTGGCTGGCATCAATGGAGCGTTTGGACTTGGGACTCCTCTGGATGGGAATCGGCTGAATGACCTCGCCCGGTGGACCCTGGGATGCAAGTTTACGCTTTATGACTGACCAGTGACCAGATATTTATATGATACTGGAAAATCTTCTGGAAGTTTAAAACCAAACAGGATGTTCTACTTACAGGAAGTCCAGCAGGTCCTTGTACACCCTTTTCTCCTTTTGGACCAGATCCTCCCTGAAGGATGTCAGAATCAGATATGTGCTCTTTGGTTTCACATTTATTGTTTAGAAAAATCATTTTGGAAATATGTTTAACCTACTGTTGCACCCTTTGCTCCTTTGACACCTTGTGGGCCCTGAAAATGACACAAAGCTTCAGTTTAATAAAATGACAGAATCTAAATTAGGCGAGTATAAAGATGGGGTTCTTGTAGAACTTACTGGAAGACCAGGAGGACCTGCAGGGCCGATCGGTCCGGTGCCTCCACCCATACCCTGTCATAAAGCGCATGATGTGGCTCAAATTATTCACGGTTTCTAATTTATTTTCAGATAAGCAGCAATGTGTGGAGATATTAAACTTACAGGCTCTCCTTTGGGTCCAAATGATCCCTGAGGCCCAGGCAAACCTCTGTCTCCCTTCTCTCCCTGCTCTCCTGGAGGTCCAATCAGACCAATAAGACCTTGGTGTCCCTTCTCTCCCTTTGCACCAGGATCTCCACGCAGGCCAGGCAAACCAGGAGGTCCCTGCAGGAGGAAACGATGGACAAGAAGATAAGAGAAGGATGACACAATGTAACAAAAGAAATGAAAAATAACCTAAGGAGAAATGGTTGGAGACGACACCAGAGGACATCTGCATTTCAGCTGAGGTTCAGTGAATAAAAGAGCAGAAAGTGGTGCCTTACCATAGGTCCAGGTGGTCCTTTCTGTCCAGCAGATCCTGGAGCTCCTTGCTCACCCTGAAATAAACACATTCAGGCGAATCCTCCAACAAATGTTGAGTAGCTGCTGGATTTTCAAACTTGATAATTAAAACAGAAAACCCAACTTACCACTGATCCTGGGAGACCTCGGAGACCTTCTGTTCCTGGTTTCCCTGGTTGACCCTGGGGGCCAACGGGGCCAGTCTTTCCGGGGGGACCGACGGCGCCTGAATCTCCCTGTGAAGAAGGACAATAATTATTCCATGGATGGAAAAGTGAGGCTCTACAGCTTCCTGAACAGTGACCTAGAGATGAGATGTTTCATGAGGGACAACATGGCGTGAGAACAGAGTTAGAGCTCTTATAATGTAACTCTGGGTCCAGCAGCGAGTTTTCAGTGTCTCCATGTTGAAGCTTGTTTCACATGAGGTTGTTGGACATCAGCATCTTTAGAATAAATGTGGTGTTCACTGATATTCACGCCGACTTTAGTTTTGATTAGGGCTGAAACAATCGGACACCGTGTGAATATCATCATCAGCTATCTGGTACAAGACCTTCTTCCTCCAGCTCTGTGTGAGTAGAAGTCAAATATAATTTGATGGAGCTCGTCGTCTTCCTCTGTGGCGCGATGAAGAACAGAGATCTAATCAAGGTCAGAATCGTCCACCTTGTCTTCAGCCCAGAGGAAATCTGTGGAGCTGCTGCAAATATTGAGGAATCACCTGGACCGGAAACGGCCGCGCTCAGAATGTCAGACAGGAATCATGTTAGAACCTTCGTAGTTTTAAATCAGTAGACCTCACGATTACATCTGAAGTAGACAGAACAGCTGATGACCCACCTTGGTTCCTTTCTCTCCTTCTCGTCCCTCTGGTCCTCTTGTCCCAGCAGGACCCTGGCATGAAAAACACAACGAAATAATAATTATCAAATGTTTAATGTGTTTGAACTGTGAGATTTATCTATAAACTGTTCATGAAAATTATTTTTGATCTTTTAATTCGGTGATATTTAAAGAAACAAGCTGAATAAAGATGGAAATAGATTTTAACTGCTCCTCTGCAGCTCATAGAAGAGCTCATCAGAGGCATCTAATGCTGAAGGTGGTCTCACCCTCTTTCCTGGGGGGCCGGGTGGTCCATTCTCACCAGGAGGTCCTGGGGAGCCCTGTCACATAGGGAAACAAGGCGATGACGTTCAGGAGAATAAAATATACAGCTAATAAAACTAGAACATCGTGGAAAAAGTTGAACAATTTTTGCCCCTCATTTCAGAAAGTTAAACTGATATATTGATTCATTACACAGAGATATATATAAAAACTTTATTTATAGTAACTTTGATGATTCTGGCCTTTAAAGAATGAAAACCAAAAACTCAATGTCTCAGAAAACTTGAATATTTTATTCCACTGACTGGAAACTTCACACTGGACTTTCAGCAACGTGGATTCTGGGCCTCTCCACACGTCCAGCAGACTCTGGGACCTTGATTTCCAAATGAGATGTAAACTTTACTTTCATCTGAAAACAGGACTTTATACCACTGAGAAACAGTCCAGTTGAGTTCTTCCTTAGCCCAGGTAAGACGGTTCTGACAATGTTTCTGGTTCAGGAGTGGCTTAACAGGAGGAACATGACATCTGTAGCCCATGTGTAGGTTCTGTCTGCATACTGGTTCTTGACGCTCTGACTCCAGCCTTAGTCTGATCCTTGTGAAGCTCCTTCAAATTCTTGAATGGATTTGGCTTGACAATCCTCTCAAAGCTGCAGTATTTCCTGTTGCTAGTGCACCACTTTTCCTTCCACTCAACTTTCTATGAATATGCTTGGATACAAAACTCTGTGAACAACCAGCTTCTTTATCGATTACATTTTCAGTGATTGTCTTCTGGACCTCTATCAAGTCAGCAGTCTTCCCCATGGATGTGTGGGCCATAATATGACCATTACATAACATTTATACATTAGTATTTTGTAATATACTCATTTTCTGAGACATAATTTTGGGTTTTTATTCTATGTAAGCCATAATCATCAAAAAGTTTTCATGATGTTCTAATATTTTTTTTAATCTGCCCTTTTTTTTAATGTTTTTACTGACCGACTCTCCCTGTTCACCGTCCTCTCCTCTCTCCCCCTTGGCACCATCTTGACCCTGGAACCAGAGAATTAGATTTTATTTCTGTTAACGCATCCAAGACAGCATGTGTGGAGCAGCTGTGCTAAAGTAAGTTAACATCTGTAAAAGTAGATAAAGCAAATTTAAGAATAAAAACCAAATAAAAGATGCATTAAAAACACACTTACTCTGGGTCCGACCTCACCAGGGGGACCAGGATCACCGGGGAAACCAACAGGACCCTGAAGTTGGATGGAAAAACAAACATAGGTTTATTATACGGCAGAGATCAGAGCATCTAAAGTCATTCCCCTGGGTGGGAGTGTGTTTCTTTGTGTGTCCTACTGGGTTTCCTTTGGGCCCGTCGTCTCCTGGTCCTCCTCTTCCTCCTGCAAGTCCAGGAGTTCCAGGTTGTCCAGCCTCTCCCTTCTCTCCACGCTCTCCACGAGGACCCTGACAACAGCAACCCAATTCTTTGTTCATTTATGGACACCGCTGATTAGCACACTAAGGGCCTGATCTTCAAAAGGTTAGTGTGTATAAAAACGTGAAAACTGCGTTGCGTGTGCAAATCTACTAACCAGGTGCTAATCGAAATGCGTGTGTAAAATTAGCAGAAAAGCGTCAATGTTTTAGCATGTTTGCCTTCATGAATATGCAAAACATATAATGACCCAAACACACAAATTTATGAGTTGGTATCTTACCACCTGCAACGTGATTTATCAAACCTGAAACGGATTGCGGTGCTGTTTTTGCGTCTAGGTTTAACAGGTGCTAACTGGCACAAAAAATGTCTGCTGTCACTGTGAACAGAAGGAGGCATTGATAGTGACGGGGAGAAAGAATCTTCTGTACGTGTTTCAACAGAGATGGATTGTCAATAATAAAAATGGATGAGAATAGAGGATTCTATGTAGGATTATCTGAGGTCTGATTTGGAGCCAAACACAAACAGAAGCCATAACTTTCCTCCTATGATAAAACGTCTTGTAACACTTTTGTTCTGGTGTCTGGATCATTCCAGCACATCATCGCTGTCAGGGAGATCATCTGCTGCTGAAGCACAAACCTGATCATGCAGAGGTGAGCACATAACTGATCCTTTCAAATTAAATTCTTTGCAGGACAGTTATGTGACGTTACGTTTTTAAAATTACCAAAGCTATAATATATAGATAGCCAACTTTACCACAAACTACATTTTTGTTGCTAATATTATGAGTAGGCTTAAAAATTCTGCCTGTTTATGATAAACTCTGAACTCTTCAAACATAAACTCGCAAAAAAAACAAAACATGGTGAGTCTCCAAAAAATATTAAAAGTGGAAGGGAGGCAAACCTGTAATAAATTTCTTGACAGACATTTTTGTCTTTTTTATCGCTAATGTTGCTTGGCCAGTTTCTAAGCTGCAACCGTTGCGAGTTACGTTGAGCAACACAGTTAACAAGCTGTGCTCCTGTGGTGGGGTCAGCCTTGACGCAGCACCTACCTACTTTGGACACAGCTCTGCCCTCCTAAGCTATGGCCTGTGATCATTGATTCTGCTTAAAGGCGAAGCAGGATGTAGTCTTTGCCTCAGTGGGTCCGTCCGGACCACAAACATAAAGCATCTGCTCACAGAACAAATTCAGCCTTCTGCAGGAGTAATTATGCACTCAGAGGCGCCCTGCACAGAATAGGAGAGGTCATCTCGTTAGGCCAGAGGCTTTGATGACAAATCTGCTGGTGTGAAAAACGACCAGAGGTTAAATGAACTGTAACAGTCCAAGAAAGCAGAAGCAGAACGGACCAGAACTAAAAATATCACTGCAGATCGCACGCAACACGCCCACTTATTGCACGTACAATTTCTATTTTTTTTGCATAAGCAATTTAATGTTCCTTATGTGGAATTTTTTCAAGATCGGGCCCTAAGTGTTCTGATCGGACACTCGGGTTCTCACCTTCTTTCCGGGCTCTCCTCCAACACCAGGTTGTCCAGCTTCACCAGGCTCTCCCTGCGGAGCAGAGCATATAGAATATTTTTATTTAAACTTGTTCTATTAAGTCATTAAACATTTACTAAAATATTCTCCAGATACGGCACCTTTTCTCCAAGAGGTCCAGGATTTCCCACACCTCCAGGAGGACCTTGAGAACCCTGAAACAACAAGAATGAATCAGACAAAAAATCAAAACATTTACCTCCTAATATCTGACCAACAGAACAAACTAAAAGATAATGTAGTTTTTTTTTTTATTGAAAGTAACTTGGTTGTTTTTTTAGGAAGCTGCCAGAAGATCCAAAGCTGTGTTTAAGTTTCTCTTATTTTACATTTTTTCTTTTTCAGCAACAAAAAGAAAAGCTCTAAACACTCACGTCGGCTCCGTTGGGACCAGCAGGGCCGCGTGGTCCAGGAGGGCCCGGTGGACCCTGGAAACAGGAAGAGGTTATTGTAAAGAAAAGACACATCGCCTCTTTTTACAGAAATAATTCGTGAAACTCACCAAAGGTCCAACGTCGCCTGTTTCTCCCTTCTCACCAGGTGGTCCAGGCAGTCCCTGCAGAACAGAAGATGATGTTAAATAAAAACTCCTCAGCTGAGAAGCTTCACTGAAGGACTTCACTAAAACAGATCATTTCTGAAACATGTTGAATTCTGGGATGAAGAGCTGAAAGAATCTTCATCCCAAATACAGTCACCTTTTCACTTTTTATTTTACCTGCAGTCCGATTGGTCCTGGAGCCCCTGGGAACCCTCGAGTACCTTCATCACCTTTAGCTCCAAAAGGCCCCTGCTGGCCCCTCGGCCCGAGTTCTCCATCTGCCCCCTGCAGGACAGATAAAGACGTGGAGATGATAAATTCATTGCTGTCGATGAATTCAACCATCAATCAAATGCAGAAACAATCAGGAATGAATCAAACAAACTCTGTACTCACAGCAGGACCAGGCTGACCAACCGGACCCATTGGGCCTGGTGGGCCCGGAGGACCCTGAAAAAAGCCCAACAAACTATGAGCAAAGCAGCTTTGATATGATAGATCATCACCATTAATATGAAATATGAGGGTTTTATTGAAGTTCCTCACATGCTCTCCTTTTCCTCCCTTGGCGCCTTTCTGACCATGTTCTCCAACCTCCCCCTGAAACAGCAGAAGAACATCGTTCTACTTGAAGGACTCAGACGCCCAACATTTCACTCACAACTTTGTAATTTGACTTATTCTGTTTTTATTTACAGTTCTGTTTCAACTCATTTCTTCTAAACATTTAAATTTCTATATTTATAAATACATATTTAGGAATTATCTACTGAAATAAACCAGTCCCACAAGTTAGCAAAAAGGTGTAGGAATGCCTACTTACTAACCTTATCACCATCTTCTCCAGGTACTCCAGGTGATCCAGCAGGGCCAGGCAGACCCACCGGTCCTTGAACTCCGTCTCGACCCACTGGGCCAATAGGTCCTTTCTCTCCCTGAACAGGAAGTGACAAAAAGAAGCAATAAGTGAATGTTGTTTTTTCTTCAAGAACACAGCATGTTAGTATTTACATTAGGTCTGCTGTTCACCACTGCAGATAAGAACGTCTAGATCACTCACCGGAACTCCCTTCTCTCCAGCTGGTCCAGGAGGACCCTGTGGACCTGGTCTGCCTGGAGGTCCCACAGGTCCAGCAGTTCCAGCTGGGCCCCTCTCACCAGGAGAACCCTAGAAAAGTACATGATAACCATCTAAATCACAGCAGATGTTCCTCAGAATGCTGACATGTTTAGCAGAATAACATTTACTATCATTACTGTGAGAAAGAAACCATTTTTAAAACGGGAACATATTTGACATTTCAAACATCGACAAAGATTTAGGCTAAAAAACAAGAAATAAAATTTAATCTACATCAATAGCTTAAAAACCGCTACCTTAAATATGAGAGCGAACTGAGTTCATATTTTTAAAATATTGATATAAATGTTTAAGATGGTTAGAAACATACAGCAGGTCCAGGAGGTCCAGCAGGTCCTTCACTTCCTTTCAGTCCTCCACCCCCCTGGAGGTAAACATCAGAAGGAAGAAATCAGTTTTTAACGACACAAAAACTAATTTCTGGTAATTCCATATTTTTTTTTAATGAAAACAGATCATTTCAAACCCAACATGAGCTCAAATGTAACTAGATCTTCTTCACGCTGCAGCTCATCTTTAACACTTCCTGAACTTCATATAACCTGATATATGCTGCTTATTAGCATGTTAGCAAGTTAGAACAATTCAATCAAATATGATGTTTGAACCAGAGTTGAAGAAAAATAAGAAATAAATGCATCAGATTGGTACTTTATAATACACAGTATTTTCCTATATTCTGCCACTGATATGATTTTTCAGCCTAAAATTCATTTTTTTATACCATCTTGATCCATTTGCAGCTATGGAAACAGATGTTTCTGGACTTGCAATCTTTAAAACCATCAAGTCAAATTTTCTGATCACGTTTCAGAATCTCTCAGTTTTCCCAACATTTAAACAACATTTAGTGAAGGAATGACCATATTTATTGTTAATTTATGTAAACTACAGGGAAAAAGTGGCAGACTCTTAATAAACTGATGCATGAGAGTAAAAAAAATCAAAAGCAACCTGCTGCTCTGCAGGCTTATAGAAGAAAAAGGTGGACGAAGAATGTTATTGAAGGTGTAATTTATCCTCTTTCTCAGTGATGTGTCTCTCATATTGTTGCAAACCGATTCTCCAATCAAAATGTGTGAAATCCTGGGATTGGTGTTTTTTAAATTCAGAATAAAAACTTCCTCCAATCTCTGCTCTTTGACTCCAATAACAACCTGCAGCTGATGTGTCCAAATACAGACAACTTGCTTCTTTCTGCATGTCTGCTTATACAGCTGAGTCGTGACTCAATATATCGGCTAAACATTATCAGCTACACTCAGTTCCTTCAAATGTTGGTTTATCTTCAGGAAATAAAAGATACAAAAGGAAACAAGTAAAAGAGAAAGAAGTCTAAAAAATGTTCTTGAAAGGAAAACCTTTATAAATAAGTAAAGTGGGGCTGCACAGTATGGAGAAAGCATGTAACTGCAGCACTGTTCCTGAATACTGTGGTTAGGATATTGATTATGAATTGTTAGGATATTGATTATGAATCGTTAGGATATGGATTATGAATCGTTAGGATATGGATTATGAATCGTTAGGATATTGATTTTGAATCGTTAGGATATTGATTATGAATCGTTAGGATATGGATTATGAATCGTTAGGATATTGATTATGAATCGTTAGGATATTGATTTTGAATCGTTAGGATATGGATTATGAATCGTTAGGATATGGATTATGAATCGTTAGGATATTGATTATGAATCGTTAGGATATTGATTTTGAATCGTTAGGATATTGATTATGAATCGTTAGGATATTGATTATGAATCGTTAGGATATTGATTATGAATCGTTAGGATATTGATTATGAATCGTTTCTCCCTCCATTTTCTTTGATCTTCTCAGCCATTAAACACATAAATCTGATGCAACAATAAAGGGCAGTCAGAGTCCATCCAACAGGCCAAATGCAGAGTATTAATGCATGAAAGCTGAAATATTATATCCCCCAAAAACCTGCATCCAAACAGTTTATTGAGATTGTGATATTAAAAACACGGACGATGACTGTGGTTCTATGTTTCCTGCTGCTTTAAATGAAAGACTAAATACTTTTGTACAATTCTATAAAATAGGAAACATGTTCATGTACAATAATGTGCTATATTTGTTCACATTTGGGATATGTTGCATACATCAAACAGCTCAGGATGGACTAGAAGACATGAAGCTGTTGACTGAGACCAAACATTCGTTAGGAAAACATTTTCCATGAAGTGTTTCTACTACATCTAGATATAAAGTATCTAATATTTCCTGCAGTAAAACCAGAATGTTTGGTGGATGTATTCTTTTACTTTTACCAGAATGAACATAGCAGAGGAAATAATGATGACCAGAGGAAACTGGGTTACGTACGTAGCCTAGAGCAACGTCTGGTTTGTCTGGAGGTGGCTGGGATGTAGCAGCTGTGACCCAGTACAGCTTTGTATCGAGAGACGCCCCCCTTCTATTTTTACTGATGTAACATTTTATTACACATGAAAAACATCTGAATACCTTAACAAGTAAGAGATAAATAACTCTCCTTTGAGATTGTTTCATTTAGTTAGATATCTGCAGTGTTTAAAGGCTTGGCTAAACTTGCTTGCTGGGTTTATGTTGATGAAACTTACAGGGGTTCCAGGAAGTCCTCTCTCCCCAGGGAAACCTCTCAGACCTGGGGGCCCATCTTTTCCAGGGCCTCCTGGAGGTCCAGGGTCACCCTTAGTACCCTCTTTTCCTGAGGGACCAGATAGTCCCTGCTCTCCAGGTGGACCAGGGGAGCCAGGATGGCCACGCTCACCCATGGGGCCGGTTTCTCCTGATGGACCCTTAAAGGATGGAGGTGGAAAGGGTAGAAGGATAAAGGCATTAGTAGAGAGTGAAGACATAAAGGTGAACAAGATGAAAGTAATGAAAAAATGAGCAGTAAGAGAAATCAGCTCACCTGAGGTCCTACAACTCCAGGAGGCCCAGGTGGACCCATTTTACCTTGGAACCCCTGCAGAAGAAAAACAGATCATCCTCAAAACAGCAAACATGCACCATGGTGGTGAGAAGAAGCATCATGTGGCTTAATGCAGTCACCATGGTTACCACAGTTTCAGTCAAACTGACTTTCACTCTGAAGAAAGATAAAGATCTGGTTTTCCTTGGTAATCTGTCTATTTAAGAGCTGAAAACATTAATCCAGGTTAAAGGAAGTGACACTGCAGCATCCTGAAGCTACTTTAGGTCCCATTAAAACAGGATCTCTACAGAAAGTTTGGCAACTAGCTCAACAAATGTGACACTACCTCAAAATGCATTTGAGATTTCAGAAAAAAATCTATATTTTTCTATTTGTTAATAATTATATAGAATAAAATCACTACTAAAAGTTACAGCAACTGCAAATAAAGACAGAGAACTATCATGTGTTGTGGTAACATATAAACCAGTTTAAACCAGTTTGAAGATCTCCAGTCGTTACGTCACACATCTGGAAATGACAAATAAAAATAAATAAAACTCACAACTTCTCCTCTCTGTCCAGGATGTCCAGGCAGTCCATCTTTTCCAGGTGGTCCCTGTAAGTTTATTAGGAATAATAAGAAATGAAATAATGAACAGTTCAGCAGAAGCTATAAAATCATTTTATGAGAACCTTTTCTTACCGGAGGCCCTTTGGGTCCTGGGAAGCCATTGGCTCCCTGAGGTCCAGGCAATCCCTGGTAGAACCAAGAATAAGAAACACGATGAGAGGAACTGAATATTTTTACTGGCAGATAAATGAACAAAGACTCAACAATGAAAGGATGCTTTCCTGCTGTGACTGGAACACTAACCCTCTCTCCAGAAGGACCAGGGGGGCCATCGCTTCCAGACGTTCCCTAATTACAACACAGATAATTAGACCCAGACATGAGTTCAGTCCAGTGTTGTGCCAGGATGGTTCAAAGCACAGTTCTGATGAAGTATTCACATGAATCAAATGTAACGCCCTGTTTCAGGTCAGGCCTTTCTTTGCTAAATTAATAAAATAATAATTATCAACAGGACAGCAAATAGGTGGATGAAGTTCTTCTGAACAGTTTGGATGTAATCAAACCTTTGCTCCTGGTTTCCCAGTTGCTCCCCTTGGGCCTCTCTGCCCTCTTGGGCCCTGGAGGGAATAATTATTAATCATGTTTAAAAAAAATACATTTTTATTTCAAATAAAAAAATATGCAGCAACTATAAGGTTGTTAAATCATAATCATACATGATATTCATATTATTACATGAATAACAACTAGACACCCTACAGAAACATCTTTTCTCTGCTGCCCCCTGGAGGTTAAACTTCTAACTGCTGCATGAAATCAAATTAATAATAAATATTATTTGGCTTCTGTTCAGTTAAACTTCTGTCCTCTTTGCAGACCAAATGACAAAGTTATGCAGCTTTTATAAATCTGATAAATAAATTTATTAAAATTACCGTTGGTCCTCTTTGTCCTCTTGGTCCTTGTTTTCCACTAGCACCCTGATTAAAACAAATAAAAAAGTTCTGTTTTAACATTTACATCAGAATTAAATACTTAAGGTTTATGTAACACAACTTGCAGTATAGTGAGCAGTTATTTGTGCAGTTTAACTATGTACAGAACCACAATATTACTTTGGCTGCTAATAATACCTTATACAGCCTGACAGTAAAATCCTTCAAAGAACTACCAGCTTACCCTTGTTCCCTTCTCTCCATTTGAACCTGGGAATCCAGGGAACCCAAGAGATCCCTTCAAGGAGAAAACATCTTAAGATCAGCAGCGATGTAATAAATAACTAATTTATTAGTTAATAAATAACAAATTTATTACATCATGCTGTAGATTTTTACCTTAGGTCCTTGTCTTCCAGGATATCCAGGAAGTCCAGGTACACCAAGTTTACCCTGAAGGGAGAAAATACTCAAGT